>NC_056748.1:551999971-552012471 GCF_019279795.1 Protopterus annectens
GTGTGCATACATGCCAGATAACATATTGTGGAAGCAGCTTTTGAGGTACTGACAGCATGCATTCTTCATGAGTTTGGACCTTCCAGCAAGGACAGGCTCTCGATGTCACACCAAAAAATGGTCTGCTGTCCAAGACGTTTGGCCATCAAATGTGGCCACTGAACTGCAACAGAGGCAGCCGTAGCTTGCACATATCTTACAAGCCATGGAATGGATCCCATACCCAACAGGTAGCACCCAGGAGTCGGACCTGTAGCCTTACCTCACCATTGCATATACCATGGCAAACAGTGCAGACAGTCATGTATGCGGCAAGGATGTATGGGACAGGATTAATGTAGAAAATAAACAGGTGGCCATACAAGACAGATGATGACACATGTTGCAAACTGGTCATGCAGGCTGCCTAGTAACATGCCACAACACTGAGGGAGTTGCAGGAATGTCTAGCAAGTACTGGCTGTGCAGTACCTGTGTCAGGAATTTCCTGGACTCTGCATAAATGTGGCCCATGGGTTAGGGTAATCAGGTGGGACAGTTGTACCACAGGAAATATCAGCCAGGCCTCTCTACAGGTAGCGTATGCATAACAGCAAAAGTCCCCAAAAGGCATGCATTGCAATGTGTACTGCTGTACCAAGACAACGTCGGAAACCTACAGACAGTATCAATTATGATACATGTGCTGCACAACCAACACCTCATCCCACATCAGGCCCACCATACCCATCTGTACCTTGCTGGTGCCAGTGTACAACTGTAAGTTTGCCATTCATTAGAAGGGACTAGGCTGGTACACATGGTGTTCAGAGTCTGGGACACTGCAAAATGACACATATGTGTAGGCAATAGTTGTCAAGCATCTGCAAAAAGGCTGAGGGTGGGGAGGGGGTGTCATACTGAAACACAACAGTGCACTGAAGCAGAGATCCAATGCTTGCTAAGAATGGCTATATCTGCACACAGTCAAGGTCATGAATTGTAGTAGACATAACCCTGACTCCACAGCAATAGTCTCGGTACTGTGTGACCACCAAGGGCTGTGCACATGAGTTGACCTTGCAATCATAGGTTCATAGGGTCATAGGTTGGTACTAGGCTATCGGCCCTAAGGCCTATGCAAGCCTAGCCATAACAATTCCCTGGAATTTTTTTCCCACAATATTTACTTCTCTGGGCCCCTGTCTAGCAGGGTGACTGACATGATCCCCGGGGTGAATTTCCTATCTCTCATCCAATCATCAAGGTTCCTTTTGAAGAGGGCCCATGAGGTGCTCTGCTTGACATGTATGGGCAGTCTATTCCAGAGTATGGGGAGTCTCTGGGTCAGGAACCTATCCCTCCAGCATGTTTTGTTCAATGTGATGATAAGGTTTAGATCCCTGGAGCGTGTGGCTCTGAGGGATTGGGATTTCTTTAAGTGGAGCATGTCCAACAGCTCAGGGTCTGACATGGCCTTGTATGTTAAGCAGAGATTGCCTCTGAGTAGACGATATACCACAGAGTATAGCTGGAGTTTTTTTAGACGGTCAGCATATGGCATCTGCTTTAGGCCTGTGATTCTTTTAGTGAGGTATTTCTGTGGTCTTTCCAGCTGTTGCAGATGTCTTGTGAGGTACATCCCAAATGGGGCATTATACTCTATAATGGGTCTAATGAGGGATGAGTACAGTGGGACAATGACCTCCTTTTTTCTGGATGAAAAGCCCTTAGTAATGAGGTGTGCCACATAGAAGGATTTCCTGACTGTTTTGGCGATGTGGTTATCGAAAGTGAGACCACTGTCCACTTGTGTCCCTAAGTCTCTCATCACACTTTCAATGTTTAGTGTCCTGCCACCTATGTGGTAGTTCATGGATACATGTTTCTTTTCCAAAGGGGATGACTATACATTTCTTGGCATTAAGCTTGAGCCAATTGCTCTGGCACCAGGCATCTGTTTCTGTAAGGCCCTTTTGTAGAATATCCACATCATTTGGGGATTCAATAATGGCTCCCAGTTTACAGTCATCTGCAAACTTTGTTAGCCAGAGTCCCTTAATGTTGGCCTGTACTTCAGAGAAGTAGATGCCAAACAAGAGTGGTCCCAGGACTGAACCCTGAGGTACTCCACTTGTCACTTGTCTGGAGATGGATTTGGAGTCGGCTACTTTTACAGTCTGGGTTCTGTCAGTAAGCCAGTTGGTAACCCATCGAGTGACATGGGGATTTATGCCCAGCTTAGTAAGTTTATCTATGATTCCAGAGAGGGGGATGGTGTTGAAGGCCTTAGCGAGGTCCAGATAGGCTGTTTGGACCTCCTTACCCTCGTCCACAGCTCTGGACACCGATTCGAAGAAATCAATCAGATTCAGGAATCAAGATCGGCCCTTCACAAACCCAAACTGGGTGAGGTCTAGTGTCTGGAGGTTGCCAATGTCTTTGTTTATAAGTTCCATGATAACGCGTTCCATGCCCTTGCAGATCAGGCTTGTCAGACTGATGGGATGGTAGTTCCCGGGATCCAAGGTGGATCTTCCCTTGTGGAGGGACAGAGTTGGGGGACATTTGTAGGGCAGAGTGACCAAATACTGGCAAATGCAGATGGCCCATGCTAGTATACCCCTTCCAGGAATAGGGACTGTTGTAGTACAAATAACAGTAGGTGCAACAAAACATCATGATAAGGGTGTGCACACATATGCACCCACAAATTGTATGCATCTCAATCAGCATCTGCACAAGTAACACATTTGTTTGATATTGCATTTGATTGCACAGGTCATATGTCACATATCAGGTTAGTGTAATGTTAACATATGCAGTAATGTGGCCCCATGGCATATCAGGGAAGAGGGTGCCATATCAATAAGGGTGTGTACACTCCTCATAGCCATGGTAAGGTTTAAAGGTTGTCAGTATAATTGTATTTTATTGGCCATACATGCACCGCTGCTGATGAGATCTGTAAATCAGACATCAGGCATTCACAAATGACGTCCACATATCATCCCAGGTATGTGTTGGACAAACACATACGGGCTGTGAGCAGTAGAGCAAACATAACTGACATACATATACACATTCAGCAATGGTGCATACACCTGCGAGGTATGGTGCACAGTACATGCCAAGGTGCCGAACAGGTGCACAGCAATACTGTGTACATAGGTGCAGTGTGTTCCAGGGGAAGGGGCATCACCTACTAGCACAACCCATGAATCACAGAGATGTATAATGTTGTTAGCAGGGATTGACTACAGCTGCACTGCATGCAGTTGAGTGCCATATGTCATGCATGTTGACAGATGGGTAATGAGAGGTCTGTGTGTAATATCTTTGTGCAACCTCACCTGTAAGTGTGTGTGGAGGGGTTAATTTGTCTGTAAGTGCTATCTGGTGGAGGGGAGGGGGTTGATGTATGTAGAATGTGTTTGTGTATGTGTGTGTTTGTGTTTGTGTGTGTGTCCATGTATGCACATGTGTGAGTGTGGGGTTGTTCGTACCTCTCAACTTCCCTTAGAAATTGTGCAGTGCATGGTCATGGACAGACACATTAGACACCAGGAATACTTTACTGACATGTAATCTCAGGAAAGCTGATAGAATAATAAAGTCTGCAGCATGAAAGATACATTGGGAGGGAAAACTACACACCAGGGCACTGTTTTAATTGCAATCAGCAGAAAGGAGAAAGAATAACCATGTATACAGCACTAAAGATGCATTTGGGAATTATTAGATAACACCAGAGACTGTTTCCACATATTACTGTAGTGGACATAAAAAGTTAATAGAGCAACAGATATTGCATCTACTGAACAATAGTTAAGTATGAAACTCCTGTGCGGGACATTATTGAGTGACTGTAGTAGCCCATAACATATGGGGGCCATGCTCAAGACATCTGGACAAAACCAGGGTGAACACTGGATGACGTCAGGGAGTCTTTGAAAAAATTACTCCAATCAAGTTAAAGAGTTAATGGAGTAACAGGTCATGCTTTGTGATCACTTTTCAGAGCAATTAGAAGAATGATACATTTCTGATTGGTATTATTGACTGTAATTATTCAAGACTGATGCAGGATATGGAAATTAAGAAACAAAACTAGGGACATTCTGTAAAGTCAGGGACAGGTATAAAGTATGGTGGAATGTCAACGTTTGTGTGTGTGTGTGTGTGTGTGTGTGTGTGTGTGTGTGTGTGTGTGTGTGTGTGTGTGTGTTTGTACTGTTAAGCAATGACGTACA
Organism: Protopterus annectens; assembly: GCF_019279795.1. NCBI lineage: Eukaryota > Metazoa > Chordata > Ceratodontiformes > Protopteridae > Protopterus > Protopterus annectens. The sequence continues at coordinate 552,004,204 of NC_056748.1, forward strand.
GGTCTTAAAGTGCATTTCTTGTTTTCCCCTCACAGGTGGCGAGGTGGGTGAGGATCCCTCCTGCAGGCAATCTGATGTTGGTGTCCATACAGACATTGAAAATGATAATAGGTGTTTTGAGGCACAGGCGGGGTTGTCAGGGGCTGAAACTGTGCTATCGTTTAACATCCCCCTGTTATCCACCCCATCCCTGCACACATTCACAATGCCTATACATACCCCATCACCAGTGGCCATAGCTGAGGGACAGTTGGCAGTTGGTGGCGTGGGACAGGAAAGTGTGGTATCTATGGCACATGTGTCTGGACACAGCAGCCATAACCAGATGTCTGGCAGGGTACCACATAGGCAGATGTACAGGGGTGCTTATGGAGGGCTGATGGTCACTGTGCCCCTGGAAGAAGTGCCATATCTGGTACCACCAGACACATGTTTCAGTCCATCATGGAGGTGCAGGCATGTATGGAATGGTACACCAGATGGGCTCTGAGGCTGCAGAGGGCTACTCATTCAGCTGTTACTGACAACATCCATGATCTTGCAGGTGCCCTCCATTATTTTTCAGAGGTCATGGATAGACGGTTGGGTGAGATGGTGGGAATTCTCGACTGTGGAATGTCCGTGCTCGAGCATATGGTGGGAGTGGTGCGATGGCCATGTGGACATAGGCCATTAATACCAACAGCTGGAGGTCAATGTGGATGTGCCAGAACACAGAGCCGCTCTCATAGTGGCAATACCAGCCCCAGCACTGCAGTGGGGCACTGTCCACACCACACCACATCAGGCCATGTGCATGTAGTCCTGGCCAGTCCCAAGAGGGACCAGGATCCAGCGGACATATGTCATCATCAAGGGACAGCAGCATATTGTGGCTTGTACCTGGTGGTGCCAGTGGAACCCCTGGCAGGCACAGTTCTCATGTCCATGGCCAGAGATGGTGAACTGCACACCCTGCCAGGTACAGTTTACAGCTGTCCAACAAACCCCTGTATAGGGTAGCCACATGGCAGACCTCTGTGCATGTATACACACACACAATACCAGCACAGCTGGGGCAACCCCATACCTACACACACCACATCACCACAGCCAAATTAATAATTAAACCCCCCTCACTTACACACATGGTGTCAAATGCATGGCTCAGCCTAGGTCTCTGGCAAACACACCCTGTGCATATGATGATAACTGTGCCACATCCCTGTCATCCATAACATCAATGCAGGCACAGGCTAATATGGTTCTGATGCACAGGGTGATGGTACTACTGTGTACCAATGTAATGCTGTGTAACATGTTGTCAGCAGTAAAGTTTAATGCTTACATGTCAGGAAGTGTAGCTGTCCAGCCATGATGCATTATAGCTGTTATTAACACTGAGTGATTGTGGTCTCCATAATTTATTCTGTTTGTGTTGTAGGAGTCCATGTGTCAGCAGGATGATGGTCTGCTGTTGTATCCTACAAGGGGTATGGCATTGTGTTGACACCTTGGCTGTGTCATATTTTGGCTACAGGTGAACACATGTCACAGGTCTGTATAACAGTTACTGCATGTGCCACATGGCCAATAGGTCTGGGGGTGGTGTATACAGGTGAGTGCATGGTGGCTGATGTCAGCAGCCCTTCTACAGTGGACAATGGTAAGTGTACTGGGTGGTACACACCACATGTTTGTGTATAACAGACAAAGAAGCTTTGGTGTTGATGCAATACACAGAAAATACTGTACACATGGATGTATGTACCTGTGCAAGGAACCCATTGTAACCTCTGTAATTCCACCAAGACAGAATAGGCATAACAACACATTGGGAAATAAGCAATCCACTAGTTTAATGTCATCGATGATGATACTGGCAGGGTATATGTCCCTGTCCCCAATGTAGTGCAATCCTCAACTCGGTAGACATAGGTGTGCTGGTGTGGGTGGCACAGACCTACCCTTTGGAGGGTAAGAGGTGCTGTAGAACTGCAGATACTGTGATAGACAAATACTTAACCTGTTAACATGAACTGTACAGTATTACGGTCAGCAAAGCCGGGGGATACACTCAACAGTAACTGCTATGATGGTGGCTGTGTCCACGTGAGCCACACCCAGCTATATATACCAACCCCAGTATCGCTGTACACCTATACAGTGAGGAAGAGAGCATTTACACATCTACCACTAGTTGTGATGGAATGCATTTCCACAGGATGATACCTGTGAAATGTTAGCCTATGCCAGGCAGTTCTCAGACAGATGACCTCATGGTACATGTATATTCTACAAACAGAAGTAGATTCCTTTGCATACACACACACTTTTACTTGGCAACACTGGGACTAGAACCCCTACCTAGGTATGTAGTGCTACTGATGTGTGTGGCCTTAATTGCACACACCACACAGCTTTTAGGACAAGGTGTGTTCCAAGTTACATATTACGTGAAGAACATCCCCAGGCCTGTACAGTATGGTAATGGGGGATGTACTGGTTGTTTATAGACAGCACATAGTGTGACATACTGTCATATACACATTGACAAACACATAACAGTCATACACACATCTAAGAGACCTGGGCTTATCAGTGCTAACTACCTTGTCAGTGTGTCCATTTTGTTACAGATAAGTTCCACACAGCACATACATAACTGTGCTGGATAGTGTTATCAGTTACCTGTATGGTTGATGGTAACTGTGGTCCCCATGCAGTGGAACATGGGACATGTACTGGGGGTACCATGGTGTAAAGACAGTATACCCATCACCTACAACCCACAGTGGATATTGTATGCCCTGAAACCCATGATAACACTCTGACATACCCACCATCACACACTGACCAGGACTGCAATAAAGCCCCTTGTCTATCCCAAGAGTGCTACTACAGGGATATGCATCTAATGCACATGCCACAGGGATAGTAGGGTGATGCATTGTCATGGCTCTGCTAAGGTCAGCAACATCATTATCCCTAATACTGTGTGCCAAGATGTATTTTATTAGGAAAATGTGGCCTCAGAGTGCTGTATCCTACAAATATACACACATGCAAACATACACACACTTGCCAGAACTAAGAGGGTATCCCATGCCTATCAACCCATTTGTACAACAATGTTGTGCTGGTACTGCAATCCCCAGGTAGCCCTTAGGGAGAAGAGTGTAACAAGGTACATGTAATGTCCGGTACAGCAGCAGCCACATCTAACTGTGGCAATGTGAGGTGCGGAAGGTGTGAAGGGCCTCAGAGTATTCTCAATTACAGGTCTACAAACATACAGACACTGTTATTCTCAGTAATACACACGTACACATTTGTCAGTACTGGGGTCCATTGGTGCAGGTGTTCATAGGTGTGTACCAGGCTATTGTCCATGGAGAGATGGGATGCGTAGGGGATGTGTGTACAGTGGTATCATGCCACCTGACATGTACCAGCAGGCCATCTATCAACAGATACCACAGGGGTGATCCTCAGGGTGAGAGTTACATGCAACAGCTAATCATCTGGTTGCCTCTTGCAGAGGGCCAGTGAGGTGCTCCAGTTGACATGTATGCAACATGTATTACATAACATGGTCAGTGTCTGTCTTGGAGACCTGCACCCAAGCATGTTCTGTTGACTGTGGTAGTGTAGTCGAGGTATCCATGGCATATGGTGTGTACAGGGTGTGGATTCCAAGCTGTGGCATTCATAACACAGCTGGGCAGACGTGTCAGTCAAGCATAGATTGCCTGTATGTAGCCAAGATGGATACCTGACATCTGCACATCTGTAGAGAGGACAGACAGACATCAGCTAGCCAACTGGCTATGCATTAGGATGAATGTGTTGACAGATAGATGCCTGACACTGATAGGTATGCCATTGCTACATGACAGCAGCCCTCACTGACATGTGCTATACACACAGTACTCCACAGTTAATTTCCACATGCTAGATCAATATCCAGTAGGAAATATTTAATGAGACACAGCTCACACACCAGGAACACAACAGTGAGGACTCAGTCCATCTTTGAATGTAGGGGTGTTTGGTTCCAGTACTACAATCTGCAATCTATTCTTACTTGGGAAAGCACTGTCAACAGTAGTAACATAATGATACACTACATGCCAGTGTGACTGCATATAACATGGGATACTACCAATGTATGTAACACATTCAAATGGAAAAGAGTGTTGTACAAGCTATATGTACTCAGGTGTCCCAGACAGTAAACTCACACCCCTTGCTACTGTAATGGCAGCAGATAGATGCATGTTATTTACATGGCATTCAATACACTTATTAAAGATGTCATTACCCTGCTATTTTATCAGACCAGAATGTGAGCACTGGTTACCAGGGCTGAGCCGTGCTTAGCAGGTTTCTGCATTGCTGCAATATAAATGCTAAGCAGATTTGTGCACTGGTAAGCAAAGCCTACATGGTGTAAGCACCTGTACGTTTAACCATACAATTGCAGTGCTTACCCCCCCCCACAAACCCACTTAAAGCTGCTTAAAACTGCCTTAATCATTCTGTATCCAACAGCTCTTCTTCTGCCCAGCAACAAAATAAACAGTCCTTACAGAACTTGAACCCAGGGCCCTGTACACTATACTCATAGCAGTTAACCACTACGCCATCACAGCTGTGAACACAGTTGTTGTTTTTCTAATATATCTGTCAGTACACATACTGAATAGTATTGAACAACTGCTATGACTTCTACAATAGAGTAGTACTTGTTAGTGATATTACTGTTGAATCACGTATGTTGTTATATCTAAATATACACATATCAGATAAATACAGTGTGATACATCTGGGAAGGTATATACAACAGTCATGTTTACACATAACAAGGATATGTATATATATATATATATATATATATATATATATATATATATATATATATATATATATATATATATATATATATATATATATATATATATATATATTTTTTTTTTATATATACATATGTAGATATATGTGTACATGTACATACACACACACACACACACACACACACACACACACACACACACATATATATATATATATATATATATATATATATATATATATATATATATATATAAATATATATAAATATTTATTCATATATATGTAGTTATATACATCTGTAAATTGCATTATATATATGGCCATATATAGATCTATCTGTGTGTATGTATATATATATATATATATATATATATATATATATCTATACACACACACACACACATATATATATATATATATATATATATATATATGGGTTCATGTCAGTCCGTCGAAATATCGGAATAACGAAATTCACTATTTCGAAACGAAACCACCGACAATTCAAAACATCGACAATACATGTGTACGAAAGTACAGTGCTAACATGGGTCCTGCAAGGGGGGTTTAGTATGGGTACAGTATCATACCATATCCTTTACTTCCCCCTTGCAGGACCCATGTTAGCACTGTACTTTCGTACACATGTATTGTCGATGTTTTGAATTGTCTGTGGTTTCGTTTAGAAATAGTGAATTTCATCATTCCGATATTTCGATGGACTGACATGAACCCATATATATATATATATATATATATATATATATATATATATATATATATATATAGATAGATAGATATATATGGATTCACTAGACAATCCCGACGTACTGAAATGTCGAATTTCAGTACGTCGAAACTGAATAATGGAAAGTGCAGTTACACGAAAGTGCACTATGTCGAATGTGGAAATGTCAAATCCGCTATTGTGGTGTCGTGTTCATGACGTGTGGTGCGCTTTGTGGATTTATCTGGGGTTTCCGGTAAGTGGTGAATGTGTAAGGGTATTGGGTAGGGATTTTAGTGGGTGTGAGTGCGTATAGTGGTGTTTTTTGTGCGTTTGTGTGTTTACTGTAACCTCAGAGTTAGAATATATAAGTGGGGGATGGGGGGCACAGGGGGGCTTCCCCCCTGCTTATAGGTAGGGTAGGTGTGTTTGTGTGTTATGTTGTGTTTGTGTGTTTTGTTATGTTTGTTTTAGTGTAGTAAGGTAGGTGTATGTGTGTGTGCTTATGTGCTGGTTTGTGTGTGTTTGTGAATGGTGGTGATTGTGCTATTTGCTGTTTTGGGTTTTTGGGTATGTGGGTTTTCCACTATTCAGTCTCGAAATACTGAAATTCGACATTTCAGTATTTCGAGATTGTCTAGTGAATCCATACATATAATATATATATATATATATATATATATATATATATATATATATATATATATATATATATATATATATATATATATATATATATATATATATATATATATTTATATATATATGTATATATATATATATATATGTAAATGTCTAGAAATATATGTGTATGTATATATATATATATATATATATATATATATATATACACATACATATATATATATATATAAACACAAAAATGTCTCATGCAGGCACGAAGACGGCAGAGCTTCTTTATCTTCTTATTTTCTTACAACGAAAACTCCAATCTAATGCACCAGGAAACACGAAATATCTGATAAGCAAGAAACCAAGAACGTTCTTCTTTATCACTTATAAACTGGTTTTAATAAATAAAACAGTGAGGCTTTCACCCGATGGCTTTGTCAAACTACAACTGATTAAAACATTTCACATTTAAAAGCAGTACAAACACATCTGATAGGTCGACATTTAAACCAAGGTTAATCAGCAAAATTCTTAAAGGGAAATAACCATAGGCTTAATCTTACTGTTGCTTGTGTCATATCTATACCTATAAATGGTACACACAAACTACAACGACATCTATACATAAAACAGATGCGAAAAACATAAAAAATATATATATAATAATAATAATTTAAAACAAACAATACATGCGCTCACATCTGTGCAGTACTATAAGCTAAGCATAACAACAAACCTAACCACAATTAATCTACCTAACATTAAACACTACTTCAGACAATCACTAACAAATACCTACTATAAAAAGTTAATTATAAGAATAACATATGTCATAATATGGGTAAAGACACACTGATCATAATGTATGGGAAGAGGCACTTATACTTGGGCTTTTACTAACACTATTGCAACTATATAGCAACTGCATCAATACAAATAGATTTCATCAAACTTATCAGAACTTAGCATTTCCACATAAAATAATGATTGCAATGAACAGTTATGGTTTCATTAACCTTTTCTTACGTAATATCGGTTGTAACTGTATTTTATCATTCAGTCCAGGGACCCTGTCCGATCTCAATCTAATAATCCATCTAAGCTCACACTCCTGTAAATAATTGTCCACATCTCCTCCTCTAATACTGGGCTGTGAGTTATGCATTACTCTAAACTTAAAATGATGTTCAGGACCATTATTCCTAACATGTTTAGCAAGGGCATAGCTCATAGACCCCAGGCGTATATGATACACATGGTCCCGTATACGTTCTCTCAGCTGCCTTGATGTTTTCCCTATATAGAACACATTACAGTGGACACATCTAGCCATATAAACAACATACATGCTTTGACAACATGTTCTGGTTTTAAACTCATATTCAACCTGTGTAACAGGATGTACAAATTTCATATCTGTATCAATATACCTACATTGGTTACAATGGTCACATGGGAGTGTATTAAATTCATCTTCAACTGGGTTCATACGCCTTAAACTAGACTTATGACATAGTTTCCGTTTTAGATTTGGTTTATTCTTGTAAACAAACCTCGGGTTCTGACCCACTACTTCATTGACCTCATCATCCAGGGCAAAAACTTCCCAATGTTTACCAATTATATTCTCAACTTCTTTAACATCCCTAGTATAATATAAGGGGAGTTTAAGTTCATCTCTCACTGTCACCACATGTCCATCATCTAGACCCTCCCATTCGGAGAAATAAGGGCGGGCTCTATTACTTCTTAGATCTTGGACTACTGCAATTTTCTTATCTATATCCTTTTCCATGTAGCACCTATCTAAGAATTTCTTCTTAAGATCTCCTATCTCTTGCATATACCCTGGTGTCGTCGGGTTTAACCTTGATGCCCTCATGAGCTGTCCCTTTAAGACATTATCAAAGACAAATTTAGGATGCATACTATGCCTATGTAGTAACGTATTCCTGTAGCAGGGTTTCCTATATACACAAGTGTTCAACAGACCATTTCCTAGTCTAATCATAGTCACATCTAAGAAAGAGATGCTCTGGGCCAAGTATGTCAATGTAAATCTAAGGAAATCA
>NC_056748.1:552014971-552124971 GCF_019279795.1 Protopterus annectens
TGTGGGTTTGGCCCTCCAAACATGTATGCTAATAGGGTACCATACACTGGATCAGCATAGAACATCAGCTAGAACAGGACCAAGAACAATGACATCTACCACAGTCTGTACACAGGCCAAGGTAAATATTGGCAATACGCACTCTGTCGACAATCACCATAAGTACACAGACCTCACTACTGTACACACTACAACATAATGTCCAGGTTTTGTCCTCAAATATAAGCCCTGCTATACATAGCATGTCTAGCAGTCTATCTCACTGGCTTTTTATCAGGTATGATGTCAATAAATAATGGTGTACTGAACATATGCACCTCTTACTGCATGACATATGTACAGAGGTTGATGGTGTTGTGGCTGGAGGCACAAACACAGGGCCAATATTGACATGTTGCTGTTATAAACTTATACATGTACTGGTGTAACAGGGTTTGTTGTGACATATGTCTTCTGAGGGATATGAAATCAGTAACTCTCATGGCTGTCACCATGTACTGACTGCAATCCTCAGATTATGCTACTGCATTTCTAAAGATAGGTCATCTGTGTGTAACACAACACATGTAAGACTCCAAACACTGGCCAGTCTGCAGATAGCCCTACAGGTGAGAGTTTCCTCAACTACATAACACTGTCATGACAGGTATTAAATCATGTAGACCAGCCATATCCACACAAGCCCTGTTAAACCAACACTACTTCAAATGTAGAAGAGCAAGACTTACATTCTGTACTCATGTCTGGAACATCCCCCATCCTGTTTGTTGGCCTGTCTCCACAGTGCATGTTGTAAGAGGTATATCCCAGTACCCTCTGTGATGCTGTTTGTCAAACACCAACATGAAGTCCTGCTCACAGTGAATGAAAAGGGCCAACACCCACATGATGTTCCTAGTTATAGGAGTGTGTTTCCATGCAATTGGCTATGGGAATGTTACCACATGCAATCAGCTGGTAGGGGACTACAATTATTGCACAGGCCATCAGCTGATCATGAGCACCACTTACAAAACACAAGCTGCTGCCTAAGCAAAGCAGGTGTACTTTTCCACATCCAATGAATACCAAAATCCAGAGCAAAGGAGAAAAACGAACCAGTTCAACTGTAGCTCACTGCCAAATTTATTCAAAATAAAAGATGAAAAACATATGAGATCAAGCGCTTTCGCCTGGATCAGTACCAGGTTTTTTTTTTTTAAAAGCCTGGCACTGATCCAGGCGAAAGCGCTTGATCTCATATGTTTTTCGTCTTTTATTTTGAATAAATTTGGAAGTGAGCTACAGTTGAACTGGTTCGTTTTTCTCCTTTGCTCTGGATTTTGGTATTCATTGGTTCAGACTTTTCCACATCCACCAGAGAGGGAGTGAGAGAAGCAGACACAGACAAAGTAAGTAAGGAAGGGGGTAGAAGAGTAAGAGCTAAGCATGCTTGTGTCACACACTTACCAGTACAGGGTTTCAAACTCCAGCCTAACTACGGATTGCTATTACATTGTCATGCAGTTATTGCATGCACCACCGAGCTTACATGTTGGAGAGCTGTCCAAAGGTATATGTGAAGGTGAATGACATCAGCAATAGTGATAAAGATGGGATAAGGTAGGTGTAGTACATGTGCCTGTCCACAAAAGCAGGTGTAAAGGATGACACAGCCACACTCTCTCAGGGACTCACACACATTATCACAGTTGGCAGGGTCAGGATTAGAATTCCTAACTAACAAGTTTGCTACACTACAGTATTAGGCAGGTATCACATGCACCACAGAGGTTATCAGGCTGATATATGGGCAAAAGGTATGTCAAAGTGACTGACAGAAGGCATGCTTCAGTAGGGCAATGGGAGGTGTAGTGAGTGTGAATGGCTTCCAAATCATTACTCTCCACGCACACACAGACACAGGTTTGCCAGTACTGACATGCATGGGTTCATTGCTTCACAGATGTGTAGTGGTAGACTGTGCCAGAAGGCTGTACAAGGCTAGGCAAAGGGTATACCTTGGCATCAGGCCACATGACAATGGTCTGCAGTGTGGCTCAAGGGTGTAGTCCCTGGATTGGCCCACACAGGTGGGTATTGTATTCACCATCCACTCATCTGGGTTACTATTGTGGGTGGCCAGTGCTGCGCAATGCTTGCCATGTATGTGTTCTATATTCCATAACATGGACGGTGTTTGGGATGTGCACATGTCCCACATGCATATTCTGTGATATGTGGAAGTGTACCAGGTGTGTCTGGGGCATGTTGTGTGGACAGATTGTTATAATCTGATATGGCATTCCTGACACCATGTGGTGAGAACTGGGAATGGAACTCAGGTTGATTCTGCACCTACACTGACAGCATGATGCAGGTATTCACTGGTGTTAGTGGCATGTGTCCATACAGGGCATGTGTATAAGGCATGGTATTTCCTTTGTGGGTTACATTTGCTGATGCTACAGTTATTGCAGGTGTCCAGTGGAGAACATAGCAAAGGACCACTGTAAGCAATTATTTGTCTATTGTAGGGATGGAATAGGGTGCCATGTCCTTTGTAGTCCACTGCAATCACACCATGGTTACTATCTGTGGGCAATATGCAGGGAACTAACAACATAATGGTTGTTGCCTAGCCAAGTGTGATTGTGTATGAGACATGGGTGGAGAGTGTTCACTGGTTAATACAAGAGTTGCCTACATTGTTTCCCAGTCCATAATGTCACTTGTAGGGGTATGGATTGTCTGCACCAGCCTCTCTGCTGTTTGACATCTGTTGTCCTTGTAAGGTGGACATTGTGACATATAATAGGTCCTCCATATAAAAAATTTCCAAAACCCACCCCACAATGAGTTCTGTCATTACACAATCACAGCTACCTCCAGAGAGGATACTGATGACAAATACACACACTTTACAGTGCTGAGATTCAAACCCCTACCTCAGTATGTATTGCTACAGCAATGTACTGCATTTATTGCATGCGCCACAGAGCTTATAGGGCTACTCCTTCCCCAAAGGTGTATTTTAAGGTGAATGACATCAGCAGGCTTGCCAACGCAGGGCAATGGAAAGTGTAGTGACTGTGAATGGCCACAAAAGCATTGATCCCTACACACACACACACACACACACACACACACACACACACACACACCCACACACACTCACAGTTGCTATGTCTGGGATAAGAACTCCTACCTATCTAGTACATCAAACGATAGCATTATGCAGTTACAGCATGCACCATGGAGCTTAATAGGGCTACTTCTTCCCCAAAGGTATATTTCAAGGTGAATGGCATCAGCAGGCTTGCCAAAGTAGGCCAATGGAAAGTGTAGTGACTGTGAATGGCCACAAAAGCATTGATCCCTACACATGCACGCACGCACACACAAACACACACACACACACACACACACACACACACACACACACACACAAACACACAAAGTCTTACAGTTGCCATGTCTGGAATTAGAACTCCTACCTAACTAGTACTTCACACCATAGCATTACACATTTATAGCACATGCCACGGAGCTTATAGGGCTACTCATTTCCCAAAGGTGTATTTCAAGGTGAATGACATCAGCAGGCTTGCCAAAGTAGGGCAATGGGGAGTTCAGTGTGTGTGAATGAGCCATAAACCATTCATCTGGAAGCACACACACAACACTCAGTCACACACAGGTTTACATTTAACAGGAACATGTATACAACTGGTAGATGAATAATGACTTGTACAGTCATGTTACACAGTTATCACAAGCATCACAGACACTATAGTGCTGAGGGATACCAGAAGCAAATGTCCACAGTGATTGACATTTGCACATCATGTGGTTTTAGCCAACTGGATGTGTGCTGTGTGGGATAGGCCTCATGATGGGAAGCTCTTTGTCACTGTCTGTCACTCTCTTCCACACATCTATTTATTTGTAAGTTTGGCCTATTATAGTGTGTTCTCCTTGGATATATGTGCATATTCCTATCCGATATGTGTGCAAAGCATGACTGGTGTGCAATGTGGAGTGTGTGCACAAACATCTGTGATTGTCAGATATGTATAGTCCACTGTTGTTGCCAAACATGTGCTTCATGTGGGAGCATGCCCAGTATGGCCTTTCAGTATTTTATTGTCAGACATGGGCTTCGTTTCTCTAAGTGTGGGAGCATGCCCAGTATGACATTCTGTATTGAATGTGTGAATCCATTCCAGGTAGGTTGTACTCCAGTGCAGGCTTTTATGTTCTAAACCTACAGCTAGCAACCTGTTTCTGCAGGATATCCGTAGATTGGTTAACAATATGGGGTGACAATCGGCAAAGGATAGTGGAATACTGTAACTAATTGTGTCTGTGCTGCTTCTGCTACATGGTTTTGGTGTTAGCAGAGATATTCAGACATATGTACTGTTTTACACTGTGATGTTTTATGTTATCAACTACTGACAGGTATGTATATTTGCTTGCAGTTATTTCCTGGGGAACACAAGATGAATGAAGCTGTGTCCAGCATTGTGGTCTGCAGCCTACATATTCTTGCACAATCATGCCATTCTGGAGGGGGAGCTGCAGACACTTGCTGATGGGTCTGTGTAAATGGTTCAGCACCTTGGTACTGTGGTGGCTGAGGATCCCATGCTTGCACATCCATCTACGTGACAGTATGGCCATATCCTGCTGTGGCCATACCTCACAGCTGTACAGATTTACACAGGTTACCCAGAGGCAGGGCTCATATGTCTGGTCATTACCCCTTCACATTGTGGTTTACGAGCAGGTTTGTAGCCACCCATTCCTGTGTTTGCTGGCAGGGATAGTATGTGCAAACATCTGAGTTTCAGACTTCACACACTCCATGGCATCCATGCTTCTACCCACCTATTATTCTATCCTCTTCAGAGCATTATGCAAATGTTATTTGATAAGTATCCCTATAATTATCACTTCATCCCAGCAGTATTTAGGAGTTGGTTCACAGTTCATGAAGTAGGACATGGTGGACATGCTACTGGGATTTGTCAACATGGCCTTGCATTTATGTTCTGTGGACTGTGTTATGTTGTTATTTGGGAGTCCATGAGATAACATACATTGGCAGTATGGGTGAGACACAGGCCTTTGACAGAGGAATGTAGGGGATTTGGTAGTGATGCAGGCCATCTGTAGCAGGCTGGTGCATTGTGTCACTCCTACAGGCCCAGGCTGCAAGCCACTATATTCCCCTGGGGTGACAGGGTAGGTGTGCAAGGTGTTAATGTCAATAGTTTCTGTCCTTATTGATCCATTGGTGTGGATGCTGGCAGGATGCTGCTTACAGCTAGGGACACACCTGCATGGGATCAGCATGCTGCATTCTGTGGCTATTCCCATACAGAGGTGGGGGTCATATTGTACTCATTCCCAACAGCAGGAATAAGACCTGTGAGGTACATGTGACTGATGGTGGGGTGAGCTGGGTGCATGTGTGCTATGGAAGCTACTTGCAGCTGACTCACAGATATACAGTGGGCATTCCACTTATGCTGGCTTGTGCAGGGACATCAGCAGTTTCTCAGTACTTCATACTTGTGCCTTTTGTGGTCTGCCAGTGTTTGGCCAGACAACATTAGTATTCCATACTACACAGCCGACTAATGTGCTGCTAACCTGTTTGTAAAATTCCAAAGGTGTGTCCATTTGACAGTAAAATTTTATACACTTTCTGTCTAGAGTACTTCCACCTGTGTACTGTTTGCATGTCTGGGCCCACATTCATGCCATGTCCATCTTTCAGATGGTGACAGATATTACATCCAAACAGTTAGCATGGATTACTGCTGGAATGTGTCTTGCTGGGATCCATTGTGTTTGGCACTGCAGTTGTGAGAACTTGGCCCTGTCATCAACTGTACTGGCCATTGGCCACCAGGACACAACCCTCCATGCCTACATGCTGACCTCTTTCACACAATATTCAACACACACCAACCTAACACACAGAGCCCTGCATATTGTACATGTGCTACAATCTATCCTGCTACCTTGGCCAGCTCATGTAATCTGTGCTCCACTGTTATTATACCTACACATACATGTTACTACATTTCTACATAGGATTGGAGGGGGGGGGGCATCTGACAACTGTAAACATTTGCTATGACTGTACTGGTATTTCAGGTACTCCATTTCATTATGTATTCTGACCTATCATGCAGACTAGAGGCATTTCAGTGTACTACAGTTATTAGGGTTTATTGACCTACATTTCAGTTTCAGACTTCTTACCATTGAGAACTAACATCCCACTGCCTGACCTGTTGTAGTCTGTCTGTGTAGGTCTGGAGGGGGGGGGCTGTTCTCCATAGCCATCATTCAGAGGCCTTAGCACAGCCTTTCTATGTATTTGTCTAAACCTGTCCTGCTGGCTGAGACTGTTGTTGGGTATGTGAGCTTTACTGACATGCATGTGTGTGTCCTATGGACACACATTTGGCCCACAACATGTCCTGCAGTGGGTTTTGTCACCTTGTCTAGTACTGCCTACTATGTTGACACCAGTATTTGTTAAGGATTTCATGCTGCCAATATAGGTGTCTACTATCTGCTGGCATCCCATTCAGCCACCCGATTCCCTAACACGCTCACATCCATACCATAGATACAGGTAGCAGAACATACTACGGCATTCAGCAATTGATAGTGAGCGTGACTTACCTTGAAGCTGTGCCAGTACTGAGGATGGTGCTGGAGGACTGACTATGTTGGATACGCATAGTACACTTCCTATACATGGTTAAGCACAGGTAGTGTCATGTTTGGCATCCCTTTTACTGTATGTGCAAGTCGGAGTGAGGTGTCATTCCCTGTGTTCCTACCGTGTCAGTGTATGTGCTATGCATTGCCTCTTTGCCAAGGCCTGGGCATACTGGGCATGTCTCCTTCTGCCTACTGGGGCAGACTCAGGTTGTTCCTCCACTGAGTCACTCTGTGCCTGTGCAGGTCTTGGCAATGGTGGGGGGGGTTGTATGGCCCTGTCCCATGCTGTTCCTGCTGCAGCTGTTTCTGCAGGATCATATTGTGTAGCATGGCACATACAATAACAATTTGGGTACATGTAGCTGGTGAGTGCTGCAAGGCTCCACTGGATATGTCCTGGCACTGGAACTGTGATTTGAGCATCCCAAACACACGGTCTGTTATGATTCTGGTCTGTGCGTGTGCCTCATTATGGAGTTCTTGTTCGGGTGTGTGTGCATTTCTGATGGGTGTCATCAGCCATGGCTGCAGTGCATAACCAGCATCCCCCACTAGGTGGCCATATGGGATGTTCCCATTGGCAAATATCTGGTACAGCTGCATCATATGCCAGATGTGGGAGTCATAATACCTTCCAGGGCTGCCAGCACACACATTCATTATAATGCCCTGGGCATCTCACATGACCTGGCAGTTGATGGAGGGGAAGCCCTTGTGGTTTATGTAGACTCTACCCCGCTCGCCGGGTGGTGCTTTGATGTGTATGTGCGTGCAGTCTATAGCACCCACTACCTCAGGGCATTCTGCTATTTGGTGGAAGAGATGCATATTGCTATTTAACGCCTTATGGGTGTTGAGGAAATATATGTGCTCACCAGCATGTGCTGACATGGCATCCAGGAACTGGTGGAGTACCCTGGATGCTGATGCCTGCAAGATCCCCATGATATCCCTAGTTGGCCTTTGGAAGGTACCTGTGGCTAGTATTCTTAAGCCTATACATACCTTGGTATCCACTGGGATGGGTTCCCTTATGTTGGTTCTGTGTGTGAGTTGCTGCAGGAGGTCCCTATCTACCCTACAGCGCTCCACTATCTCCAGATCATGTAGCCCCTGGTAGGTTACCCTGGATCTGTACACTCTTCTCCTTCTCCTCACTGTGGGTTGGTCACCAGCATTCTCATCTTCACCACCCTCAGCCTTTTCCACATGTTACTTTATGACAGCAAATGCAGCCCCTATCATTTTCTTGCTTTTGTTAGGTAAAAGTTCCCCGTTTGTGTACACCGAGTTTGTGGGAAAAAACAGAGGGAAAGGTGTTTGCATAGTTTATAATAGTGTGCTGGGCTGGGCTGGGCTGCTGCCTGTGTAAATGGCTGATTCTGATACATTTCACCTGCCAGCTATGCTAGTTCTCCTTGATTACCTTCCTACTGCTGTTTTCCCTTCCCATTGCCTTCCTGTTTAAGCCCCAAGGTGCACCGTGCAAGCACAGTGCTCAGATGTGAATGGAGCTGCTATTTCCTGGCTTAATTTTTTTGTTTGTTTAAACCCCAGTGCACAGCGTGCACACGTGTTTAGGCAATGTAAAGTGTGCTTGGCAGCTTCAGACACACCCCCTTCCTTGGCTCTGCTAAGCTAAGGGCAAACCCGAGCCACAGAGCTCCAATAAGCTTACAGTATGCCTGACACACCCCTCTATGATGTCAGCTAACTCTTAGGCTTGCACCATGGTTTTCCTGCACTTACACGGTTGGGTGCAGGCTAGACATGAGGGGAAATCTGTGATTCAGTATCACTCCTCTCATTTGCATAGAATTGCCTGCCTGCTAATGCCTAGTTACAAGTCTGACACTGAGCCTTTCCCCTTAGCAACCACTATTCACTGGCTTTGTTGTCTTCTGTCTGCCATTGACTATAATGGCAAAATTGTGATTTTGCAGAAAAAGCTTTTTTCAAGGTTTTAGTTTTATTTTCAGGCCGATCCCGTTTGTGCTCCGCTGCCCTATGCTTAAACAGCCAAAATCGGCCAAAAATATAATAATTTTTTTGTCATTTTGAAATGGTTTTCCATGCCAATGGCCATATATTTGGCCATTGGCATGCTTTCCACATTATATACACCTTTTATTTGAAGCTGTCATGGCTCCGTTTTGTAGTTTGTAGAAATGTACTCGGTTACTAACCAAGTACATTTATCCATGGTGGTGGTGCTGCGATAGCATTGTCACCTCACAGTAAGACATTGTCTTGTTCGATTCTCAGCTAGAGCGTCTTCTGCGTGGAGACATGCGTGAATGGGCGTACCTTCGTTGAAGGTTGTGCATCAGGGCTGGCAACTCGGCACATAAAAATCAACTGCCAATCATTAGCGGACCGGAGTTCCGCTGTGGCGACCCCTAACCGGAAAAAGCCGAAAGACGCAACAACTAACCAAGTACATTTCTGCAGGTTACACTAATTCTGCACAGAAGGCTGTCAGCTTCCTGGATCACTAATTCAACTCATTTGCATGGTTTTCACCTGCAAATGGGGTAATTAGCATACAGGAGCTGTGCCCATATAGGAATAGTGCAGGAGTGCTCATACACGTTCCGGGAGCTTGTTCCTGGATCTCTCAATGGTCATATTGCCTCCAGCAGCTCCTGCACTACTCCAGCACGCCGTGCAGAGCTTGCTGAATCCTGGGGAAACAGACAGGTAGGTTGGTGTTAATAAAAGTTATTCAGTGGTTAATTTCCTTTATACACAAACAGCTAAGTAGGTTGGTGTTAACAAAGGTTATTCAGTGGTTAGTTCCCTTTATACTCAAACAGTTAGGTAGGCTGGTGTTAATAAAAGTTAATCAGTGGTTAGTTCCCTTTATACACAAACAGCTAGGTAGGTTGGTGTTCATAAAAGTTATTCAGTGGTTAGTTCCCTTTATACACAAACAGCCAGGTAGGTCGCTGTTAATTAAAGTTATTCAGTGGTTAGTTCCCTTTATACACAAACAGCAGTAGGTTGATGCTAGTAGCATGGGGGGCTTAACCAAATTGGTCCTGTTAAGACTGAACCAATGGAGAATGTGGGAATGGCCAATGCCTTCACCCTACTTCTTCAGTGAATCATTGTCCAGTCAGTTAGTACTTTCGCTAGAAGACCAAAGTCCACTTCTGCAATGTTTTGCCTCTGGAAGGCTTCTTCAGATGCATCCCTTTCTCATGCATATTTTTTGTTCTTATAAAACATTTATTTGCCATAAAATAAGTAACCCCACTGTCTAATGTATCAAAACCAAAGACTGTTGTAATATAAACAGACTTAACATTGTAATTTTAACAGACTAATAAGCCATCACATTATGATGCCCAACATTGGGTATCCCTATCTTTTGCATGGTCAAAACCCACTTTTATAAGGATTTGAAGTATTCTAACACTGTAAATTACAGAATATCTGCTGGTCATACATCTGAACCTCTAAGAGCAAAAAATCTGGGCAAAGCCATTAATAAAAGTTGGATTAAAGCCCAAAAGTAGGGACACATTTTAAATATTGCTCTTACAAACTTAGAATATTGATAGAATAACAGTTTTTGCATTAGCATGAATTTTCTGAAGGGTATGACGTCTGAAACTCAAATACCTGTTATTATTTTCTGGCTTCAGTCTTTAATGATTTTCCACAAATTTGCCAGAAAACCATAATTTTATGAAAAATGGGCCAAAAATAATGAGGCAAAAATCTGAACATTTTGCGAAAATCTGTACAGTTGAGAGGTATGTTGACTGCTGCCAATAAAAGTACTTCCTCAATAAAAATTATTTGAAGTTGAATGAACGACTCCATTTATCAAAATCCAGAACACGTTTTATAGCTACAGACAGGGTAACTTGCTGTTCACCAGCTTTAGCAGTTTTATTTTCATTTTTTTTTTTTTAAACTGTTAACGTTTTTAAGAGCTATGACTTAAGCAGCAGGGAACTTTATATGAAACGTAATATCCTACTTGACTCTGCTCTTCCCTAAAATCCTAGAGGTTTTAGGGATGGATATCATGTAGGATTCTGCTACCTGGTACTTTTGTTTAGTTTTTCTGGATGTGGTAAGACAACATAACGAATATTGTTTTTAAGCCTGGAGTTGCTAAGGCTTAATCTGAAATATTATATATAGTTTGGAGTTAAGCAAGACACTATCTAGAGTTCAAGGTGTAGTTTTAAAGATGGAAAAAAACTTATATGAAGTACTGGATTTTGTTCCACAGCTAATCCACAGTATTTTGTAATGGATTTGGTACTATACAATTTATAGTCCTCTTTGCAGTTCTGAGGAAATCATCATTGTATGAAAAAAAAGACAGTATAGAGGAAGCTTTTACACAGAAGTCATATATAAAGAAGACAGAAGAGTACAGTATGTATACTCTTGAGAAAGAAATCAAAGGGCATAGCATAACCTTTTCTTTTATATACCTTATAGGAATCCATAGTCTTCAAGTAAGTACTATCTTTCAAAACAGTAGCACATGATATATTTATTTAAGTTTGTTTACCAGGTAAGCAGTGAATAAAAGCATAAACATACATGATTTTCATTACACGGTTTTAGGAGTTTATAAATGATTTTTATTAACAGAAGAAAAGATTTGAAGATTAAGTTAATAAGGGAGTATCATAGCAAAACAAGGAGAAATGGAGAAAGCCATCTAAATATATACACTTTTGAGAACCCCCCTGGAACAGAATGGTTTGAGATGTGGACAGATGCTTGAGTAATGGAGGTTATATGGCCTGAGCTGGGATATTTACAGTTGTTCTTTTTCACCAGGTATGCTTTGAATTCTTGTCTGAATATGGAGTATGTGAGGCTAGCCAATTTAGGCTGAGGGGAGGCTAGCCAACACAAGCTGCGGTTGGTGCAGTGAAGCTTGGTTATGGATGTTTGCAGAGATGGACCTGTCATGGATAAGGTGGGAGGCTTTACTGAAGATATGAAGATGTGTCGTTTCACAGAAAGTGTGGTAAATACTTGGAATAGCCTTCTTGAAGCCTTAGTAAAAACTAAAACAGTAAAACATTTCAGTAATGCTCATGCATCTATATAAAGCAGTTGTAATGCATGTGTGGTGTGGAATTTAAACAACTAGTTAAGCAGTTAAGCAGAACATGTATTTTAACCAGCAGACAGTTAAAAATAACAGACCACATGGGCAAAGAAGTCCTTGCCTGCATTCAAAAGTCTGTTTTTATATAAGTTTTGTTAACTTACTTACATCCTAGAGAATGCTGCATTTAAATTTGAGAAACCATACATTTTAAAAATGAAACCTGACTACTGACGGATTCGAACATATGCCTCTTTTATTCTAATTGTCACAGTTAAGTATATTGGTCACTACCAGCTATTGCAAATATATATTTTTTTCAAGACAGTATGTGTGATTGTACAGCACAGAGGGTTAAGACTGTGACTTTCAGGAGCATATTGTATGGTATAATTTGAAGACAGGTGGATAAACATATTTAATTTAAGGCACAGCTGCTGAGATTAAGATATGCATGCAAGGATCAGGGCAAATGGAAAATGTTATGATGAAAACAAGTTGAACTTCCCCTGAGGCGTTTTTATTACACTTGAACTTGGAAAGGATATCCCATAGCAGATATATGTCTAGCTAGCAGATGCCCAGATACAAAACAACCAAGTATCCGTTGCCTAACACTAACATTAGACTTTGAAAAACTTTAGAATATAGACAAAATTGCCACTTGCACCATAGAATGTGGGTGAGTGAGCTTAAAGTTGAGAAATAATAAACCCTTCACAACAGACCGTGTTTGAAGGTGTTCTGTGACAGGTTTTGATTTTATTTATGAATGTTCTGGCTTTGTGTAAAAAAAAAGCACAAACCACCAATTCCATAAGAATACAGCAAACTAAAATAACTAAATACAGCAGACAGAGGCTGCTATTGTCAAACATGAGAAAAAAACTGTTTGTAGCACCACTTGAATAATGGGCAAAGGCCATTGACCAAGGAAACTGTTCTACTTCTTATTTGCAATACTGAGCTGCTAAAACAGATGATATAAATCTGTCAAAATTCTTGCTTCCTCACATGAAACCTCTCCAAACAAACACATATATTCATGAAATACAGTCTAAGTTTAAGTTACTAGCAAAAACTATGACAACATTGATAGTCACTATGTAAGTAACTTGATCTATGTATTCCAATGTAATAGGATTCACAGGAGCTGACTGTGATCAAAGCGTATAGTCCCTAATCTTTCAGTGGTTTTCAGTGTCTTGTCATTCAGCTCAAATCCATTTTATGTGTATGCATTTAGAAGGAATCATGTTTGTTATTCAGTCAAATCCATTTTATGTGTATGCATTTGGAAGGAATCATATTTGTCATTCAGCTCAAATCCATTTTATGTGTATGCATTTGGAAGGAATCATGTTGGCGCACTGATGCTTCATAGTTTTAGATTCCTCAATTTGATTCTTGATTCAGATGCCTTCTTGGTGCAGTTTGTATGTTTTACCCATGGTTTCATGGGGTATTATTTGAATTTCTTTTTTTTTACATTGCCATAATTAGTGGATTAGTGACAATATTTTTCCAGTAGGAGTGTGATTGTGTGTGTGTGTGGGGTGGGGGGGGGGTATATACCCCATGCACAGACCTGATATTCCTGCTTTGCCTCCCTCTTGAAATCCTGAGGACCATAACTGCAGTCCACGGAGAGGCATATTGAGACTGGAATTAGTAGTACATTAATCAGAGTAATATCTCATGACGGTGTTCTAATGTGTTTTATTTATATGTTAATGGATGTGTTTTATTTATACATTAATGGAGGTTTATATCCTTGGCTCGGACATTTGCATAACCATTCATAGTGTGAAAGTGTAAGATATCCATTAGGGTGGAGCCTTTGATGGCACAGAATGCCATGCATAGATCTCCATGCAGGATATGGCTTCTAAATTGCATTGCTTTGCCCTGTTGTACAACCTTTCTCAGGTGTGACAACCCTGCCAGTGTCCCAAACCTAACCTTCCACATTAATTTACCAAAACCCTTTTTCCTATTTTAGTTTATTTTATTTTCATTTGTTAAATAGGTAGGTAGATTGGTCCTAAGACCCCTTTCAGCAATGACTAGGGCCAAGAAGGTAAAATATTATTTATAAGCATAAGCAACAAGAGAATATTATAAACTGTTTGGTACTTTACAACAGAAACAGACTGTGTAATTACAAGCAAATACTGTTTGGTGCTTTACAACAGAAACACACCGTGTAATTACAAGCAAATACTGTTTGGTGCTTTACAATAGAAAAATACATAAGTCCAATCAAACACAGTATAGATGCATACAGATATTAATGCCTTCAACATCTATAATATGGTGCATAATGCTAGTAGTAACACTACGCAAAACACTCACACGCACGCACACACGCACGCACGCACACACACACACACACACACACACACGCACACATACACACGCATGCACGCACGCACACACACACACACACACACACACACACACACACACACACACACACACGCACGCACACACACACACACACACACACACACACACACACACACACACACACACACACACACACACACACACACACACACACACACACACAGTGACATACATACAAATCATTCAATCACCTGATCTAACTCTAACCCTAGAAACACTCACCAGTGCACACATGCCCATACACAGACACACACACACAGACACACACTACACACCTTAACAAATTAGCCTTTATTGTAACCCTAAACTGCAAGCACATGTACATAAACTTCTACCAGTAATTCCAGAACATTTAGTGTGTCTGAAAGATTTAGCATTAAAACAAAACTCAACTTACTTTCACACAACCAACGCTTGTGCTCAAAAAAGCACACTAAACTCTGTCAATTAAAAGCATATTTGACAGAGTTTATTGCAACCATATATTCATATACACATCTTTACAGCTGGTCAAATAACTGTACCATTAATACTGAAAACGTTAACATTACCACTCATTATAATGACACAACCAGATATGTTTCCACAAATAATAACAAGAATTTAAGTACAGAAATGAAAGCCTTTTTTCAAGGAGGGCTTGCCCTCTGGCACTTCCCACACCACAAGCTACTTACCATCTTTGAGACTGGACAGCAGCAAGGAAAGGGCATAATCCTGCTCTCTGCATTTACTGCAGCCTTCAACAAGCTGTTCTGTTGTCCAAATGGGTCTGACTAAGCAGCACAGATATACATGCATATAGATATCTATCAGCTTAACAAACAGCATTTCTTTGACAGTGTCTTTCAGTGGCAATAAGAGCAAAATCACTTAGAGTTGAGTGCTTTATTTGTTGAACACAATAAGTTTGAGTCTATGTGATTAGGGGGTTGGAGTGCATGTACAAGTGTCTGCAGGTTAGAGTAAGTGCTTGGTAAGGAAATAGATTTAGTCGTGCATGTAAGCGAAAGTTTCGGAGTTGTGTGTGAGAAGTGTGGGTTAAAGTTAAAGTAGGGGCTAGGTTAAGGGATAAATTTAGTGCTGACCATGTGTGCTGATATATATTGTGTGTATCTAAGTGTCTTGTTTACTTGGAGTGGTAATGTTAAGGAAAGGGTTTCTCATAAGGTCAGGTATGAGACTGGTGTTAGGGGCAGAGGCAGGAATAACCCTAACTCCCATAACCCCAACCCTAGATCTTATCTCTAAAAAAACTTTCCCAAACACTATCAGTATTCAGACAGGTTTGGGCTAAAGTGACTGCTATGGACTGGGTTAAACAATCGGGAAAGGAAATTATTAGTTTTCCTTTTTCATCTTTTTGTCATTTGCAGTTCCACAACAACAAGCCCATACAAATAAATCACAGACATTTTGGCCTAGTATTAACCAACTACTCCACCCAGGACAATCCACTACTCCAAATCCTCTAAATTCAGAACACAAAACACCAATAATCATAGCCAATGACTTTAACAACGTTTTTACAGATGCTATACAGACATTAGCCAGTCAGCTATCTCCTAACAACTTCACTCTACCTTCCAAACAACCAACCTTACCCCCTACTTTTCATTTACTACCTGTCCCAACATCATATATTCTAACCCTTCTACAGAAACTAAAACCCTGCTCCCCCTCAGCAGACCAACTACCTGCTGAATTCTTACAACAATCAGCCAAAGCTCTTGCCTATCCAATTTCTATCCTAATCAATAGGACTATTTCTGAAAGTTTTATTCCTAGTTTATGGAAAATATCCCATATAATCCCTCTTCACAAAGGAGGACAATCCACAGACCTCTCCAACCACCGCCCCATTGCCCTTCTCTCACCACTGGCAAAGATCATGGAAAAATGCATCCATAAACAATTACTTGATCATCTAATGCATAATAACCTACTAGCCAATTGTCAACATGGTTTTAGACCCTCACTTAGCACTACAACTGCCCTTCTTTCCTTCACAGACTGTATTAACAATAACCGCAACCTTAACAAACTCTCTTCTGCCCTTTTCATTGACCTGTCTAAAGCATTTGACATGGTAAATCACCAAATTCTCATGACAATACTAAAATCCCTGTCACTAGATACATCCTCTATTAAGTGGTTCCAGTCCTATCTGGATAAAAGACAACAGGCCGTACTATGGCACAAGTCTCTATCTACTCATCTCCCTGTCACCCTCGGAGTCCCCCAGGGTTCCATCCTTGGACCTCTACTTTTTTCCATATTCATCAACGATCTTCACCTTGCCATCCCCCAAGCTACATGCATACAATATGCAGATGACTCTACACTCATTTGCTCAGCCCCCTCCTCTTCTGAACTACTCTATCTGACCCAACAAGTATTCAATACAGTTGAGCAATGGTTCACACATAGATGCCTTCTCCTAAACCCCAAAAAGACTAAACTCCTCCTCTTCTCTCCTACCAAGAAATCCCCTCCACTGGATTTCTCAATAAACTCTATCAATAATACCATTATATCTCCAGACCCATCCACAAAACTATTAGGAGTCACCATTGACAATAATCTGAACTTTGACATCCATATTAACAATACTATAAAAACAGTCAATAAAAAGCTAGGCTCTCTCTACAGGATAAAATCCTTTCTCCTACCTTCAGCTCGAACCACAATAGCACACACTCATCTAATCTCTTCTCTACTTTATGCGTCACCCATTTTTACTAACCTTTCAAAAAATAATCTCAACAAATTGGAAATGTCCTACAATAATATAGCTAGATTTGCAACTGGTAATCCTTTTAGAACCCATCACTGCCTTAATTTAAAACAGCTAGGTTGGCTTGAACTTCAAAATCTAATTACATTCCATCAGCTAACTATAGCCCATAACACTCTTTACAAACCTTCAAAAACACCAATTCTCTCGACACTAATCACCCCCTATAAAACCTAGAATCCTTAAGGTCTTCTCAGAAAGTTCTAGTACATACCACTAAAACATACAACAAAGCTGGCGACTCCCATTTCTCTAATATAGTTGGGAAAGCCTGGAACCTCCTTCCAAACGAACTCTCCATACTTTCCTCATTATCCTCTTTCAAAAACAAATTGAAAGTATCCCTGAAAACACACTGGTTATGTCAATGCACTAAACCTGACTAGTCAAAAACAAATTGAAAGTATTCCTGAAAACACACTGGTTATGTCAATGCACAAAACCTGACTAGTCAAAAACAAATTGAAAGTATTCCTGAAAACACACTGGTTATGTCAATGTACTAAACCTGACTAGTCAAAAACAAACTGAAAGTATTCCTGAAAACACACTGGTTATGTCAATGCACTAAACCTGACTAGTCAAAGTGTCTCTATATACTCTACTCTGTCTAACCCATCTACTCATTAAGCAACTCTATTTTCCTTTTTAAACTATGTTGCATATTTCTCTTGACTACTCTGATTGTATTTACATCCCTTTATTTATTCTTGTATCATGCACTGTACATTGTACTGTGGTAACCTGTTTATGCATACTGTTAATACTTTATATTTGCTCATGTATCCTTATACTTTATTGTATTAATTTTTTTTGTCCTAACTTGGAGCTTAACTCCTCGGGCCTCTACTGAAAATGGACATGTATCCAGTTAGACTATCCCGGTTAACAAATGTAAAATAAAATAAATGTAAAATAAAAATAAATAAATTGTTTGGGTAAGTCTTTTCAAAGTATTGGAAACGATTCATTGTGCTTTGTTTCTTGTTCATGTCAATGGACTGTCATATAATTGTATATATACATACATTTACACACAGTATATCTATATCTATATCTATATATCTATATCTATATCTATATATCTATATTTATATATATATATATATATATATATATATATATATATATATATATATATATATATATATATATATATATATATATATATATATATATATATATAGACCCACTTCATAACACTCAAAGCTCAAAACACTGAAACTTCAAAATCTTGAAAACTCAAAACACTGAAGACATATATCATACATATACTGAGTTTAAACAACATAAACCATAGCACTTTCCACCAAGTGTAAACAGGGGGGCAAGCACCCCTGCACCCCCATGTGGGGGGGGCTGCTCCCCCACACCCTCTGCTACTCATATATATATATATATATATATATATATATATATATATATATCAACTACAAGATTGCACTTCACTACACTAAGAGGTATATTTAAGTAACAGGGGGTGTGGGGGGTGCAGGGGTGCTTGCCCCCCTGCTTACACTTGGTGGAAAGTGCTATGATTTATGTTGTTTACACTCATTATATGTATGATATGTGTTTTCAGTGTTTTGAGTTTCAGTGTTTTGAGTTTTCAGTGTTTTGAAGTTTCAGTGTTTTGGTCTTCTATATTATGAAGTTTTCTCATTTTCAGTGTTTTGAGTTTTAAGTGTTATGAAGTGAATCCATATATATATATATATATATATATATATATATATATATATAAATCATCATCAGCCCTCGTTTTCCCATTTTCAAGGGGTCAGGTTGTTGCATCAGCTGGCCCCACTGCTCTCAGTTCAGTGCTACTCTTCCTCCTTTTTCAGTAGTCATGCCTGATTGTCACTGGTCATCTCTATCACAGTCCATTCATCTCTTTGATGGAGGCCCTTGTTTCCTCTTGCCTTCTTCCTGTCTGTCCCAAATCCTCTTCACCAGATTGACTTCTGCTTTCCTGCACATGTGCCCTAACAATTGCAACCTTTTTTATTTTTTTACCTTCTCTGCAATTTGAGCCATATAGTTCCTTATTTGGAGCCAGTATCTGCCTAATCACACCACACTCTAGTCATTACTACACAGATATGAGTATGATTCTATCATAGTCCATATTGGTGTAAATGCACACACTCTAGCCATTACACCACATATATCAGTATGATTCTATCATAGTCCATATTGGTATAAATGCACACACTCTAGTCATTACACCACATATATCAGTGTGATTCCATCATAGTCCATATTGGTGTAAATGCACACACTCTAGCCATTACTCCACAGATATCAGTATGATTCTATCATAGTCCATATTGGTGTAAAATGCACACACTCTAGTCATTACACCACAGATATCTATGATTCTATCATAGTCTATATTGGTGTAAATACACACACTAGTCATTACACCACAGATATCAGTATGATTCTATCATAGTCCATATTGGTGTAAATTACCTGACTTGTCATTCTAAGGGGATCCAATATTTGTCAGATTGGGAAAACATAGTTAACAGACCATGCTGCTTTACCAAGAATGGTCTGCACATTTCCTCTCTAGGCTTCTGAATATTGGCTAAAACTTTATCCACCTCCATAGTGCCTTTTTGCAAATGCCAAATTGGAAAACCTGCCAATATAGGAAAATCAACTCAACTGAACTTCAAGGTGTTACTGCTCAATGCCAGGAGCCTAAATAAAAATCTACACTCTCTCCAAGCACTCCTCACACTCAAGAATAGAGACATCTATGCAGGTACTGAGACATGGTTTAAAGAAGTAGAGAGTACCCCAGCTTTGCAAGGTTGCAAAGTTTTAGTGCCTTCCCCATGTTTAGACCAGTAGCTGCACAGACAAGGGATAAAGGTGGAGGTGTCTCAGTATATATCAATAGCAAGCATACCATTAGGGTAGTTAAAGAAGATGACATGGTGGAGTTTCTCCACTTACAGATCACCATAGATAAAATCCCTTACCATATCCTAGATAGTTATAGGTCACCCACCCTATCCCAAGAAGCTCACAATGCATCCTTGGACCTACTGGAGACACTTACCATCTAAATTAACACCTTACTCATGGCAGACTTTAATTACCCCTCCATAGACTGAAAATCCTACACAGCCTCAAATCTATAGGCACTGAGATTCCTGGACTTTGTAAATACAAACACCTTTGACCAAATAGTGAATATACCCACTGGAGGCTCCAACATACTGGACCTCGTGCTCACAAATTAGGGAGAATGCTGACCCCACCCCCAATCTCTCATCCTCCCTGGTAAAGTCTGACCATAAACTGAGAACCAAACAAGCTGCAGCACACTACAAAAAAGACCAGAAAAGGAAGCGTGTTACCAAGAGCGCAGAGAAGGTGGTGCTTCTTCGAGTATAGCGACAAGGGACAATTTCACCATCAGGAAAGAAACCTACAATATTAAAAATACCTTTAATTGCAATAGTAAGAGGGTAGTATATTTAGCCCAGTGTGAACAGTGTCCGTCATTCTATATAGGGAAAACGGACAGACATCTCAGAGATAGAGTGTACGAGCACATTTATGCCATTAAGAAAAGTAAAGAGGAGAATGCCCTTGCGAGACACTGTATATCAAATACAAGTCATACCTTTAAATTTATTGTCATTGATCAAGAACAGATGGACGCATTGAATATGGCAAATGAAAACTTGTTAAGGTTACAACTTGAAAAGAAAGAGTTAAGCTGGCAACTCCGTTTAATGGCTTGTAGGGACCCAGGGCTAAATGAAATATGCTCTATTACTTGCATACTGAAACTTAGAAGTTTACTTAGGTAAACAGACTAAGAGTTTTAATAATTAAAACTTTATACTACCCTTTAATATTTACTTTTGTATTTATTACCATTTTTATTGTTATTCTTACTACTTTGATTATTTATATCTTTTTTAAGTAAAATTGCATAAACATTAGTTAGAAATGCCAACATTATAGTGTGAGGTCATGATTTAATGAGAATGCAGATAAGTAGGGTAGAATTAATAGAATTTACCATTTATAATAAATATATATGTTATAGGTTTTTACTTGCACACATTCACTTATATATACTTTTAAAGATTTTAAACTAATATTTATATTAGAGAAATTATCAGTTTGACTTGATAATAATTTTTGTTAGTGAGATAGAAAATCATATGGAAATGAAATAGTTGTTAATCTTGTTGAACAGACTTCTGAAGCTTTATGTAGATTAGATGTACTTTCAGAATTTTATATGATATAGGAATCTGTTACTATTATTGTTTTTACTGTTGGTTCGTATTTGAAATGCAAAGTGTAATGGAGAACAGTCAAACATCTTGATTTGTACTGTGTTTTCAGGTTTGTACATTTAAGAGATAGAGCTTGGCTTTTCAATTATGTTAAACCAATTTGTTTAATCAAATCAGAAATTAATGACATCATAATTAATGTATTATTTAAACACAAGCCATTGGGAGCGCTGGTGTTTGTCTGAAGAAGTTCAGACACTGTGCTGAACGAAAAACGCTTTTGTAGCGTTTTACATTATTTGGTTTTCAATAAAAGTATTGCTCGTTTTATCTTAGCCTGGTTTGTGGATTATACTCTGAGAAGCACCACCTGCTTGTTTTTTAACCAAGGATCGCTTGCCTTCCTCAGCCTGGCTTGTGAATTATACTCGAAGAAGCACCACCTTCTCTGCGCTCTTGGTAACACGCTTCCTTTTCTGGTCTTTTTCGTAAAGTCTGACCATAAAGCTGTTGCCTTCTAAATCAAAATAAATTATGTAATGCCATTAAAACCAGTAAAGTTAGGAACTATTCCAAGGCAAATTATCTTTTGTTAAATGTTGGTTTGTCAAAATTCAATGTTCCTCCAAACCCTGAGAACACAGCAGCCTATGCTGAATAGCTCTTAGAGAAACTTTGTACAACAATGTCACTGACTGCATAGAGGCTGCTAACCCTACCAGAAGTAAGCCCATGACTAGCCCCAGAAACAACCACCCAGATGGCATCCCAAATTATAGAGGATATACAACAAAAGGGGAAAAGTATGGCAAAAGTCTGGAAGGGTAATTCCCATAAAGATAAAAATTTTCTCATCAAAATAAGTATGCAACTAAGAAGGCTAATTAGGTCAAGCAAAGCCAGCTTTGAAATTAAGATAGCCTTCCAAGTGAAACATAACCATAAGGCCTTTTTCAGCTGTGTCAGAAACCTCAAGGGCAGCACACAGCAATATGCTGAACTGGTGGTTAATGGTTCCACATTTGCCAAGCCTAATGATATATCAAGCCTATTAGTGGACAAATTCAGTTCCAGCTTTACCCCCTCTATCACCCCCAGCCATCCCCAAAAAATACCCTCAAATATAACCCGTCTAACTATAACTAGGGAGCATGTATTGGCTGTGCTTGCTAAAGCCAAGAATATGGCCTCACTGGGCCCCAGTAACATCCCAGGATGCCTCCTGAACAGTCTAAATTACAACTTATCAGGAGACCCTGGAATCATTATGTAACTATAGTCTTAAAACAGGCTTTGTGCCACATGAATGAAAGATTGTGACAGTCATCTCCCTTAATAAGGGAGGACCATCAACAGATCCTGGAAACTACAGACCCATTAGTCTGACTAGTCTTATTTCCAAAGCCATGGAAAAAAATGATCATGGAAATTATAAACAAGGACATAAGAGCCCTCCAGACACTGGATCAATCCCAGTTTGGCTTTGTCAAATGAAGGTCATGCTTATTGAATCTGGTGGACTTCTTTGAAAAGGTCACTAAGGCAATGGATGAGGGGAAAAGGGTGCATACTGCCTACCTAGATCTGGCAAAAGCATTTGATACAATACCCCACACAGGCATTGTCAACAAACTTATGAACTAGGTATAATCTCCTTTATAACATGCTGGATACCTAGACTGCTCACAGATAGGATTCAGGTAGTTAGAATCAGTGGGACCATCTCCACAAAGAGGCCAATCACCAGTGGACTCCCCCAGGGCTCTGTGTTAGGCCCAGTCTTCTTTGACAGCTACTTCTCAGATGTCAAAGCCAATATCAAGGACCCCTGGTTAACGAGGTTTGCAGATAATTGCAAACTGGGAGCAGTCATTGAATCCCCCACGTTGAGAACATCATTCAGGTAGGTCTAACACAGACAAAATCCTATGTACTGAAGCCATGGCTTAAAACACAGTACCAAAAAATGCATTATTATATGAGGAAGTTCATAGGTTCATATGTTGTTACTATGGTAATGGTCCTAGGGCCCTTTACAAGCCTAGCTATGTAAAAAAAAAACATGTACCATAACTGAACATGCTTATATGGTTGTTGTTAGCAGAGCAATTCTATGATCAGCACCGGCTACCCCTGTCCAGGAGGGACATAGATGCCATCTCCGGGGTGAATTTGCAGTCATTCATCAAATTGTCAAGGTTTAGCTTAAATAGGGTCATTGAAGGGCTTTGCTTCACATGAAGTGGGAGCTTATTCCAGAGGAGTGGCAATCTCTGGGAGATATAGCTGTCTCTCCAACATGTTTTGTTAATCTCACAGGCTAGGTTGAGATCCCTGGAGTGAATGACTCTTGTCCCATTTGATTTGCGGATGTGCAACATTTCCATTAGGGCAGAATCAGAGAATGATCTCTAGGCCAGGCACAGGTCAGCTCTCAGCAGCCTGTATGATACAGAGTACAGTGGCAGGACTTTCAGTCTTTTTATGTAAGTCACGTTTTGGAGGCCCTGGAGTCTCCTGTTAGAAATGTCTGTAGTCTCTCCAGTTGCTGCAGGTGTCTGGTGAGATACATACAGAATGGATCATTGTATGCAATTAGTGGTCTGATAAGGGTCAAGTACAGCGGAGTTATAACCTCCTTAGTCTTGGATACAATGCTCTTATTTATGAGATGCTCAGTGTAGAAGGCTTTCCTTACCACAATGGACACATGGTGATTGAAGTTTAGATTGCTATCAACCTGTGTTCCCAAGTCACACACCACTAGTTTGAGCTTAGAGGGGTGCTATCTACACTGTAATTATCAGGGACTAGTTATTTGCCAAAAGGAATAATGAGGCATTTTTTGCATTTTATTTAGCTCTTGACTTTGGCACCAATCATTTGTCTGCATCAGCCCCTTCTGTAATGTTTACAATGTTGGGGGACTCAGTGATGTGCTCAGTTTGCAGTCATCTGCAAACTTGGTAAACCACAGGCCATTTACTTTTACCTGGACCTCAGAGAAATATATTCCAGACAGTAGAGCGCCCAGCACAGATGCTTGCGGTACTCCACTGGTAACTGGTTTACTAGTGGAGGTGGAATCCCCAACTTTGACAGTGTGCATTCTGTCTGTGAGCCAGCTGGCTACCCATTTAGTGATGTATGGGTTAATCCCCAGCTAGGAGAGTTTCTCAATGATCCCTGAGTGAGGAATTGTGTCAAAAGCCTTGGCTAAATCAAGATAGGTGGTATGTACTGCTTTGCCCTCATCCAGGGCTTTGGTGACATTCTCATAAAACTCCACCAGGTTTAATAAACAAGATCTACATTGACAAAACCAAACTGGGTCAGGTCAAGAGTTTGAATGTCGCCTGTGTCCTTTTTGATAAGGTCAGTAATGATTCTTTCCTTGGCCTTGTAGATAAGGCTGGTTAGGCTTATGGGTCGATAGTTTCCTGAGTCAGTTGATGGACCCCCATTGTGCAAGGGGATTACTGTTTCTGTTAAAGATCGTGCCAAGTGGTTCCACTAGGTCTTGTTTTAGATTGTTTAGTAAACAACTTGGGATGTTATCTGGTCCCACAGAGGCTGTATTTTTGGCCTTAGAGAGCACTTGTATAACCTGCTATTTGGAGATACTCAATAGAGAACTGGTGTCAGGAATGCTTTGGGGTACAGCTGGTGGGAATAGGAGGATGAAGTTATTGCCAAATCTGTCAGCTAGCAGGTTGCCATTTTCCTTAGGTTCAGTGTGAGGGATACCATCCACTATCAGATGGCTGGTCACTCCAGGTAACTACATCATCAATAAAACACCCCTAAAAGTTGATTCACTAGACAGGGATCTGGGAACTAATGTAGACAGTAATCTAGCATTCGACCAACATGTGTCCAAGGTAATAAGTAAATTCTTCTATGTTGCTCACCTTATAAGCAAGGGCATGGAATCTAGATTCAGAGAGGTTATCATATCACTAAACTTGGCCCTCATCAGATCCATCACAGAGTTTAATGTAACCTTTGGTATGGACCTGACCAAACACATGCAGCAACATAAATGGCACAAAGGTTTCTTACAAAAAGAATACAGTAAGTAAACACAATGTCCTGTATTGCTTGCCTAAAACCTCTGTCTCTTTACTCTGTATCACGCAGACTTCTGAGAGGTGATGTTTGCCTGGCATACAAGGCATCCCAGGACCCTGTTTTGATTAACCTTTTGCACATTCACAAAACAAATGGCATCAGAACAGAACTACTAAACTGAAAGACTTAATGTTTCCTTGTGTCATAAACAGAACATGTTGGAGAGATGGATATGTATCTCAGTGAATTCCCATTATCTGGAACAGGCTTTTCATCCATGTGAATTAGAGTTCTTCCATATTCCTATTTAAGTGCAACTTGGACCAATGAATGAGTAATTGGAAATTCATTCCTGCTCTTGTGCCTATGTCTCTGATGGCCAGTAAATCCCCTCATATATAAATAAAATCTGGGGGCCACATTTGGGTTGCATGGCTAGGCTTATAAGGGCCCTAGGAGATATTAGCCTACTATTCACCTATGATCCTATGAACTTGGGCTTCTGCTCTGATGTCATCATTTCTTCATCTGTCCCAAAGTGGACACCCTACCACCTATCACAGGCACTTTATCTCCATCACCTCTACCTTCCTCAGCTGCTTTGCATTCACTACTCATGTTCCTATACCATATAGTAGCACTGGTTGGACCACTCTCATGTATGCCATATATTTTAGCTTCTTTTGCATTCTTTTATCATACAAAACTCCTGACATTACAAGTTGGCTGCAACCCCTGTGATAATAGATTTTAACCTTTCCATTCCAACTTCCACTCTCCTCAACTACCCCTCCCAGATACTTGAAGCAGTTAATTTGTTCCACTGTTTTCCCTTCTGTCTCATTTCTCAGCTTCTTCTGATTTCTCTCATTTGCTGCCATCACAACAGTCTTATAGGTACACAGTTTCATCCTGTATGCCTTTGGTTTTGCATTCCATTCTGCTATCCTTTGCTGAAGTTCTTATTCAGAGTCTACCTGTAATGCCACATCATCTACCTACAGTAACTTTGTTGATCTTTACCCTCCAGCCTGTTTGCTTATAATAGTCAATCACCAGTATGGACAGCAGTGGGCTCAGAGCTGAACCTTGATTCACACCCACTCCCACTGAGAACTCCTCTCTGAGTCCAAACACTGTTCATGCTTGAGTCATTGGGTCCTTGTACATAGCCTGCACTAATTCTGCTAATGTTTGTCAGACTTTGAACCACTGCAGACCTGCCCAAATCAGCTTTCATGAGACCTTGTCATATGCTTTCTCCAAGTCTAAGAATGCCTAGTTGGACTCTTTCTTCATCTCTATCTTCTTCTCAACTATCTATCTCACTGCACACATTGGGTCAGTTGTGCTGCATCTTGATCCAAATCCAAACTGTTTGCCTCCCATCTTACTTTCCTATACTTTCCATATCCATTTATAAATCATTCTCTCCAGAACTTCCAAGCTGTGATAGGAGTTTGATACCTATGTAAAACCCACAGTTGCGTATGGCCCCTTTGTTCTTGTACACTGGCACTAGTATGCTTATTTATTATCTGGGATATACCTTTCTCTCCATACTGCTATGAGTATCCCGTGGAGGTACTTTTCCCCTTACTCACCTAAAATCTTGATCATATCTGGCTTGAACTCATATGAGCCTGCTGCTTGTTCCTCACTATTGCAACAACACTCTCAGACTCTTTATTAGCCAGCCAGTATTCATTTTGGCCTGGTACATCTTCTCTCTCTCCCGATTTTTCCTACATTCTTTCTTTCTTTTGATGACTTCCTGAAATTCTGCATTCCACCACCATTCCATTCCACCACCAGCTTTCCTTATGTACCTTATTTCTAACCTGGCTTAGCTACGTATCTGTTCTATAGTCCTCACACATGCTGCTTTGAGGTGCTGCCAAATCTTCTTCAGCTCCACCTATTTCCTCTTCCTCCTGAGGTGCTTACCCTGAGTATTTCCATGTACTGTTATGCTTTTTCTTCAGTTAAATCAGCCTGTTCTTTGTTGACCTTGGAGCCTTCTCTGACTACTGCTTGCAAGTGACTGGTGAACAATCAATATTTTTTTTTTACTGTGGATCAGCAGTTTCACTGGGAATGACTTTCCAATCACTGATTCTACCTGAATGCCTTTTTCTTACTATGAGGAAGTCTATCTGAATGGTATGTTGGCCACTTTTTTATGTGATCGTGTGACTCTCTTTTTCTGAACCACATGTTGGCCACCATCAAGTCATTTGGCAGAGAGAAGTCTAGAATGGCCTTTCCTTCTTTATTCCCATTTCCTCATCCATGTAGACCCAGGAAGTCCTCATATCATGTTCTGTCTGTCTCAATATGTGAATTCAGGTTACATATAAATATAGATAGATACACACACACACACGCACACACACACGCACACACACACACACACACACACACACACACACACACACACACACACACACACACATTTTATGTGTGTGTGTGTGTGTGTGTGTGTGTGTGTGTGTGTGTGTGTGTGTGTGTGTGTGTGTGTGTGTGTGTGTGTGTATATATATATATATATATATATATATATATATATATATATATATATAAATGTATGTGTGTGTGTGTGTGTGTGTGTGTGTGTGTGTGTGCATACATAAATTATATGTATATATGCACACACAAACACACGCACACATTGGTGGACAATGTATTAGTGCCCCAATACTCTTCGGTCAGAGATGTGGAGTCACCCTGCTTGATAGCACCTGCACTAACTATCCGACAGGAGGTAATAGACAGTGGGCACTTGAATATGTTGCTGGTATGGGTTGCTTCTGACTTATGAGTGCCCACATAATTCTACATTGTCTATAGTGTAATCCTGTTCTTCTTGAGACAAAAGTATATGTGGCAATGGGCATACTTGCATCTGGGACATTCCAGAATCAAAAGGCTGACACTGTTGGCATGCCTCTGACAGTAGCATCTTGCTTTCTAGTTAAGTTACTGAATATAGCACATTGCAAGACTTATGACTACACAAATCTGCCATGAACACCAGATGAGTGGTGCACACGTATAGCACAATTCTGTGATAGAGTGCAACTACCTTATTTTCTCAGTATAATTGAATGCA
Organism: Protopterus annectens; assembly: GCF_019279795.1. Taxonomy (NCBI): domain Eukaryota; kingdom Metazoa; phylum Chordata; order Ceratodontiformes; family Protopteridae; genus Protopterus; species Protopterus annectens. The sequence goes on from NC_056748.1 coordinate 552,043,450, forward strand.
CTCACATCCCCATCAAGACCCCTGCTGCACCTGATGTAGAAATGTATTGCAACCAAAAGGGGTGGTCTTCACCCAATAATAAAGATGTGTGCTTAGCACATGGCCTTACCCAAACCTAAATTCAGCATATTAAAGTACTATGTATGAAGCACAAATCTGAAAATCCTTTGGCCTCAAATGCAGCTTTATTCATTTGGACATACCTGGAAGGTCCTTGGTAGGTTAGTATGTATACATAGAACTTCATATTTAAGTGCATAAAACATATATATATATATATATATATATTTATATAAAACAGGACTAAGTGGCTCTTTTGATCAATTCTTATTTTTGTTGATAGCCGCAGGTTTGTTTTGTCACTGTTTTAGTGCAAGATCAGTGAACAGTGAGTTAAATTTCCATTTTGAAACGTTATGCACTGTTGCCGTTTGTATGTTCACAGTCATCAGAGTGTGGGGACCATTGTCGTCCTGCTTTTAGATCAAGATACAGTACTGGGAGTACACTCATCAACTTGGTTAATGGCCTCTTTATTGTGTGGAATCAACAAATGCATTCTATTTTGGTTCTACTCAATCTCTAGGTAGCATTTGCTACCATAGATCATGTGATCCTTTTAGCCTTTTAAAATGTCACTGAAGCTCTTCAGGCACAATATTGGATATATTTCTTCTTACCTCTGTAGTTCCTTCAAGAAAATTGCATATGGGGTTACTTCCTGTTTCCAATTCTGCCTGAGTGTAGTATGTTCCAGGGTTTAATTCTGGCTCAGAATTTTCAATGTATTTAGTATTGAGAAAGGGTTCATACCCGAAAGCTTTGTGTTATAAAGTGATTTGTTCTCAGCATTCCTTGTGTGATTTTTAATTCTGGCTCCCCAGTTGTTCACAATATTTTCTGCAAAGGGATGTCATTACAGAGAGAGGTGCTTATTATCAATGTTATGTTGATGATATTCAGCTATACCTACCCTTTATTCAGAGTCATGAGCATGCCTTTAAAACTGCCTCCCTTTGATTTCTACTGGCTGAGGCTTAATCACCTTAAGATCCAAATAACAAAGGCTGAGGTCATGTTAATTCATGCAGCTGCTTACTGACTACGTCTTCCACTGCTTTCATCCTTAGTAACATATGAAGGTCATACACTGGAATTTGTGCCTTGAGTCTTAGATCTCAGTTGGCTCTTGATGGCAGGCTGACACTTAGGAACCAGGTGCTGGCAGTCTTCAAGCCATCTTATTTCCATCTGAGAAATATCTTAGATCAGACATCTTACATCACCACTGGACCTGCTTACTGCGATAACTTGGCTGGTTATCTCCCACATAGATTACTGTAATGCCCTATACCCTGGGCTCATGGACAGTAATTTGACCTGACTGCAGCAGGTGCAAAATCAGACAGTCATATTATTAACTAGTACTTCTCAAACTAGTCATACAACTCTGGTTTTGCAAGATTTACATTGGCTTCCAATTGTTGTCAGATGTGTCTTTAAGATCTTGACCCCCTTTCCTACTATGCTATTCACAGTCTGGGTCCTGCTTATCTTAAAGAGAAGATGAGAATTTATGTCTGTGCATGATTGTCTGAAGTCATTTGAGGAACAGGCTGCTTGCTGGCTGTTCCATGAGTCAGACCAGAAACTTTGGGTATAATTTATTCTGAGTATCTTGCCCCAGGAATCGGCTAACCTTCCTGATTTGTATAAGTGAATCAGAGAGCTTTTTTTAGGTCTCATAAATTCCACATTTACAAGAGAGCTTACAAAGACCCTAGAACAGGCATTTAACATCTTCACCTTCAGATGGATAAACGTTTGACTTATCTGTTTGTTAAATTATTTTATTTGTTGTTTCCTATACATTCTAGTGACTCAGTCTCTCTTTACCTTGTTTGCTAAGTATATTTTTATTTATGTATTTATTTATGTATGTATTTATTTGCAATATGTTTAGGTTTAAGCATCAAAATATTTTAATAAATATATAAATAAACAATTTTATACTCTTAATTTTCTTCCTAAAAGTGACAGTGGTTATTGCCTGGAACCATGGTTAATGACGCCCACAAAGCATCCTTTAATGGCTGCAGAAGAAGCTTACAGTGAAACACAGTTTGACATGTAACATCATTGAAAATTTGTTGCTGAAAGTCTGATTCAGATGTTTGGATACATCCAGGTAAGCTCTGTAGTATACACATGAAAAAGTATCTAAAAATGTGCAATACGACTCCATCTAAGCACTGTGACCTGCAATGTGGAATGAAAGAGGTCTACCTCAAGTTCATCAGCAACCTGATATAGACCAACTGCAGGTACCATCAAACAATTCCAGGTATCATGGTGGTAAGAGACCAGCATGTAAGATGCAGTCTAATACACTGCTCCCACAAGGTCTGGTGCAAGACTATCCCCTGGATTCATGAAGCTCGGCGCAAGGCTAGTGTTAGGCTTGCGCCGACCGTGTGGCGTGAAGATGGCGCAGTAGCGCCAAATGCATATTAATGAAGGCGCACTGCCGCCACAGCCACGTGCATAGGAAAGGAGCGCGAGTGCATAGGGCATGTTGAAGTGCCGCACGGAGGCGTGGAAATATCAGCTGTCGACGTGCAACCTAAAATGCTTGCATATAACAATTTGCAAGCAATCGTAATCACATCTGTCAGTGTCTGTGGATACTGAAACGTATGCAAAGCATGCAAGACAGTTCCTGCAAACACAAAATGAAGAAGCAAACACAAATGCATGGTAGGGAATAACGGGTCCCTATCCCGCGAACAAATGACATTGAAAACCGTGTGCCCGTAGTCCAACGCAGTGTAGATAGTTATACCAAGTGGAAGTGAAACGCATCATATGTTAGCGCGCCACCAATAGGTATGTCCAGCCCAATGGTCAGGGTCACCAGCTGACCCATATTGTGAGGGAGGGTACACAGCTGGGCAGATGTGTCCATAACAAAAAACACGATAAATGTAAATATCTAGTGACCGTATGACCGAATTACATCCCACAACGCATGTAATAGTCACATACAATAGGTATGTCCGTATTTCACATACCAAATGTGACAAGAAATAGAATAAGCATGTAAACGAAACAGAAGGAGCATATAAACTGCTACAGCAATAAGGCAACATGTAGGCTGAAAGGAACAGTATTATCCATAGCGTTGACTGTGGGTACGTGTTGTCCAGTACATTCGGATATGTGTCCGGAATATATCCCATCCTGGACATAGGAAAAGGTGGCATCCTACCAATGATTAGAACAGTCGGCCAAAATCCCCACATCAGCGGTTCAAGCCGAACTTATCAGGATGTGTCACAGTTGAACGGGTATTACAACCATGTCATGAAAGTTAAGTATGGGCATGTACCTATGTGCATGAGGTATAGCATGTGGAAAGTCAAACATGGCAGGGTAGTCCACACAAGCATACAGGTACCTGACATATGTAGGGTGTGCAATGTGTTACCTTGACCGTGTCATGGGCCATCAACCAAAGCAGTGATGGATGGAGTGTCAGGAATATGTGTGTGTGTGTGGGGGATGGGTAATGGTATAATCCTCCAAGGCGACACTGTGTCGTATGCAGAATAGGTGAACTGGAGGTGTATGAGGGAGCAGCGGGTGAAACAGAAAGAAACACAAAAACATCTATACACATCTGCAATACAACCAGACAGGCCATACTGTAGAACACAATCCCACAAACATATGAATATTAAAATGTGCGATACAAATGTACAGACACATCACCAGCACATACCCACAGATTGGTCCTGATGGAACTGGCCATATTAAATGCAACACACCTGGATGCATAATGGACTACCCAGCATCCTCTCCACAGCACACAACCTGCCCCCATACCTGAACGTCCACCAAATCCAGCCACACTTGGCCTACTAGTTTGGTGCAGCCACATCTACACATAGTGACCACTACGCATATGTAGTAGGTAGTGTCACCCTAGGCAGTGTCAGGATTGCAAACTATGTATCCCTTGCATGTAAAACCCCCAGAACATTTTCGTAACGCCAGAAGAATGTTCGTTATTGGTCTTGTTTTGGTCTTGTTAAATTTTTGGGATATCCCTCATGGGATAAGTAACCTGTGTAAACATTAGAATGGGTATGAAGACACGATGTCCAGTCCTGTAGATATCTGGATACAAGTTGGAATGTGCAGTAGTGGTGCACGAGACTGTCCAGCCCTAGATGGTCATGCAGAACCTACTACCCAGGATCAAACACCTGTCCGTGATGCATGTGTCCCGACACGAATAAGCGAGAGAATATATTGCACACATTCGCATAGTGGCACATGGTATATGGGTGATGAAGGCACTGATGTAAACAGGATACCCCCTGATCCACTGTGTGAGGGACAATTAATGTGTGTGTAGGTGTGACCTGACCAACAATGATAGAATGCCAAATGTCCTGTGATTGTAGGAAATAACTATGTACCATACTGCATGTAACAGTTGCCTAAAGTGGTCACGTCAGGATAGAATAAACATAATTCGTACAAGAAACAGGCAAACAACAAAAGTGCCAAAGGTATAGGCTCACAGCCAGGAAACAAATTAATGTTCTAAACCTGCACTGACCGTGGCTATGTGTTGGCCCAAACAATCTGGTGTCCCCAGTAGGGTTACCATCTGTTCCACTTTGCGAGGGACAGTCCCTCTTTGGACAGTTGTGTCCTGACAAAATATATTAAAAATGGCAAATGTCCTGAGATTGTAGGACATAATTATGTCCCATATGTTATGTAATAGTTGCATAAAATAATTATTTCTGTATCTAAAATACCTAAATGTTACAAGAAACAGAATAAGCAACTAAACCGCTACAACAATAGGCTTTTATGTAGGCAAATAAGTAAAGTTCTATCCTTTGTACTGACCATGGGTATGTGTTGGCCTGTAAAATCTGATGTGTGTTCCGAAAATGTCCCATCTTAGCCATTTGAAAAGGTGGCAACCCTAGTCCCCAGAATACATCCCAACCTGTACATATGACAATGTCAACGCTACCAATGGTCAGAGCATTCGCACAATAACTGGCCAGCCTCTTAACCACTCACAAAGCCAGTGACCTTTGGAGGAAAGGTGTTGAATGAGAATGACTACTTACAACAATGAAGAGTAACAGACGCATTTAACTGCAGAAAATTAGTAGTATTACGAATCTGTCAACACGTTCCAAGTTAATAGTACTAATATGGTAGAAGTGTCCGTGATTGTCCCTGAGTTGTGATAGCCTTGTCCCTATCACTGTAGAAACGAGTCCCCGAGTATCACAGAGGTCTGTACACATAAGTACACCAACCAACTCTCACATCTGTTGACAGGACTATTGCATACCTGTAATGAATTTATAACTGATGTCCAGAATAATATTCATTGCATCTATAAATGAATGAAATAGTCAAATGGGAAGGGAAACAAGTGGAACCCCCCCCCCAACCTACATTATGTAGTGGAGCCACTACCTGCCCTAAATTATGTAGCACCAACCTAATAATGTTGTCAGTGGTGCGCAAACACCTTTGTCTGTAAACACAGGGAGAATGGTAAAATTTGAACTAACTCTGTCCATGTGCTACATTGATCTTTGAACAGCACCAGAGCAGTTCTAGTCACCAGTCAGCCGAGCCTAAACCTGGACCAACACATGAACACCCTGACAATCAAACATGCGTATGTGCGAGGACTATAAGCGTAGGAGTTCTGATTATCCTTGGAGTGAGTAGACATGCAGCACGGGTCCAGAGCAGTAGGAAACAGGGAATGTCCTAAGTGTAGTACTGCAGTTTTCTCAGCAGGAGAATGGATGCCTGCTGTGTAAGGGAAGTGATGAGGCATATGTCAGAGTAGCTATGAACCGTGGGTATACATATAAATGAGCCAGAACAACAATAGTGTAGTGGTTACAGCATCCGCCCAACGTAAAGGCATTCCCGGTTCAAGTATGACTATAGCACATATTAATTGTGTAATGAATGCCTCTGTGCTGTAAAGCCAACATTTATACATGTAAAGGTGACAGCGTTTGCATGGGTCCGTTAACTGGATTCCATTAAAGTGGTACTTTCATAAGGAATAAGGCACATGTAATCCCAAAGAAGTGCCTTTAAACATATGTAACTCAGAATAAGTAGATGCAAGTGCACCTGCGCGGGTGTACGCAGCTGTTAGCATAGCAAATGTATGTTGTCTTGTACAGCTGTAACTTTTATATATATAGATAGACAGATGTGTGTATAGATAAATATCCACAGACATAACAGAAATATGCAATTATATATGTATATAAATATATATATATATATATATATATATATATATATATATATATACATATATATATATATATATATATATATATATATATATATATATATATATATATACATATATAGATATACATACATATATATATATATATATATATATATATATATATATATATATATATATATATATATATGATGGACAACTGACTAAATGACAACCACCCATAGCACCAATTTACGAAACCGCACAGCATCGACACTTTAAATAACCGCCATCGACTCTACCGACAGCGCTACACCAACATCGTATTACAGCTAACGGTATTAACATGTGAGGTAGGGAGGTATTGCTAAACTTATGTCACTTAGTCTAACATTATAAATACATCCCCTACCTCACATGTTAATACCGTTAGCTGTAATACGCGATGTCGGTGTAGCGCGTTGTCGGTAGAGTCGGTGTCGGTTATTTAAAGTGTCGATGCTGTGCGGTTTCGGTAAATTGGTGCTACGGGGCCGGTTGTCGATTTAGTCAGTTGTCGACCATATCATATGAACCCATATATATATATATGTAAGGAACGCCGAAAGATGAAAGCAAACATAAGGGTTGTGAAGGGAATCCAGAGCAAGTAAGGAATTATAAAGTGCTTGCAGTGTATGTCACATAAAGCTGCACAAGTGTGAGTAGAGCACTGCTCTTCACACCAGAGGCAGGGTTATACCAGTGGCCATAACATCGTTGAAGTGCTATGTCAACATTGTAAACAGACGAAATGTAGTACATGTTGCGACCACCTACACTTGTAACCCGCAAATCGTTCCTAATCCGTAACACCAGGAAAGGCACGTATGTGCAAATATGAATGGATGGTGAGCCTGTGAATACATGAGGTGGTACAAAATGTGTGTAGGGCCCCAACGCTCTGGAGAGGGCAATGTGTAAAGGTGTGTCATGGCTGTGATATCAGGTGTATAATGGCTGTTACGCGTGGAAACTCAACACGGGTGTACAGGAGAAACTATGGATATGCGATTATGGACACAGGAGTGCTAGGGTATGTTGTGCCGGGTGCAATGGAGCGGCCCGTGGAGGTCAGCTAGTACGTAGGTGTGATTCCCAGATAGAGCGTTGTTTGCATGGAGACATGCGTGAATGGGCATATCGTTGTCAGACGTTGTGCGTCAGGGCTGGCAGCCCGGCACGTAAAACTTATACGCCACCCATGTGCAGAACAGAGCTCTGCTGTGACAACCCCAAACCGGGAAAAGCAGAAAGACACAACTACATGAAGACAACAATATGTTGACATACAGTCACAGTAACACAAACACTCATCCTATAAACAGTAATAATATGAATGTGCACAGAAACAAACACAGTAGCAGGAATAATAGGCTGCGCATACGAGTAATAGGTCGAATGACACTGTATCACATCCCAGTTAGCAGCGGCACCCCAGACATGAAAAACGTGCGACATCTGTCCACTGTATAACGTGCAATATACTGATCACAAGTTCACCGGAGTGAAGTGTCGGTGTCATAATGACTAAGGCAATAGTATGCTGCTGAAGCAGTGACCAAATCCAATACACATGTGCAAGTGTCCATGTCCGGGAAATGTATAGGTCAACGGACACACAGATGTATATATAGATAACATATATATATACATATATCTATATTAATTTATATACACATATATATTCATACAGATATATATATATATATATATATATATATATATATATATATATATATATATATATATATGTATATACACACAAGGATATACTACGGATATATATAGATAGATATATATACACAAACAACAGGTATTGATATATACACATACACACAAAACAAAATATATATGTCAGTGTAGATATACACATGTACACAAATAGGTTACTTCACAGCAATTAGGGGTAACATATTTACAGCCGGGCATGTGTGACTGGGAGGTCCAATAAATAAACGTTGTACTCCCCACATCGCTCAGCTAGGCCGGACAGACATACAGACAGGCAATACAGATCAATACACTGCCGCTGTCCAAAACACCAGTAGGAAAGTACCAGTGGGAGAGATCTGCAAGGTCTACACTTTAAACATGGATAACGGTGTCCCTTGCGGGACCCCAAAAATTCAGGGTACGTGTGAATCTGCTGACATTGATATGAGCAGGATGTAGGTGTACATGGAACAGTAGGTTGTGCAAGTGTGATAATACATGGGTTGACAAAATGTTCGACATGTGCCCCGAGATGGGGAGAGTGGGCAATGTGTAGGGGTGTGCTCATACCCCAGCTGCGCTCACAGTAAGTATTTGTCATGACTGCTGTAGAGGGTGCCAGGTAGGTGGACCATGGGTATGCAATAATGGGCTTAAGTGTGCAGGTGCTGGTTGGCAGAGATGTAGTAGGCCCGCCCAGTGGAAGTCATTAATATTCCTATGTGGGCATAGCATACGCCTACACCTCCCAAACCTGAAGAGCACATCTACCGGATAGTCTGTAAACCATCGGGGGAATACATAGAGACCAAATCAGTGCTGTGTACCCGATTAGCATGGACGTCCATAGTTATGTATCAGAATGTAACAAAGTCCAACTAAACACTTCCAGAACTAGTGATATTAGGTGATCAGGTGGCGGAATGCAGGTAATGACAGATGACAACATGTATGAGTCATAAACAGCATGTACCTCGACAAACATGAATGAATACATATGCTCTGTGACTGTAAATGTGTCTGGTTAACAGAACCAGTCATCTAAATGTGTCCCACAGGGTGTTATGCAGTGTTCCTGATACAGTGCTCATTCTCCCCCATTGGTATGTGAGGTCTGCTACTGACAGAAAGTGCATAATTTGCTGACCACCTTAGGTAGATGATAGTATAATAGAAGTGGTTCAACACCTGTACACCTGTGAGGGACACACCCGTCTGGGCAGTTGTGTCCTGCAAAATGACAAGTTATGGCACATGGCCTGTGAGTTCGGGAATGGAGGCTATACAGTGTGTGTAGTGGTGTCAGGCATTAATTTGTTGTATCAGAAACAGCTACATGTAATAGGAAACAGTATTATCAATTATAATGCTACATGAATAACCTTAACGTATGCAAACCGTGGAAGTCGTCCGTTTACTACTGGCTGTGGGTATGTGTTGCCTTGACACATGTGATAGCTCTACATATAGGGTCTATAAGGCCGCTACCATTCTGAATGGCCAAAGTGGAACCTGCTCTGTAGAAATGTCAGACGTACCAGGGCAGAACATACCTACAGCCATGCATAGTACAGAAATATACATATCGGCACAAATCAAAGCGTAGTCTAGCAGCAGTAAAGTTGCTTATGCTACTACATATGACATATCGACGTGTCAGGTATACAAGACCTGTAACAAGCAACCAGTACAGACACGTACAACATGAGAATGTCCCCTAATCAGGACAGTTGCAATGGCTAGAGTATTGTCCATACCTCTCAACTGTCCCTGAATTTCAGGTACGTCCATGAGTTTGACTGAAAGTTTAACTCTGTCCCTCTTAATCCCTCCTAAAATTATTGACTGTTGAAGGAAAGGTGGTGAATTACACTTACTAATTAATGACAATAAGTAAGCGTTATAAACTACTTTTACTTCAGAATATGTGTATTGAGTCATATGCTCTGATTCTGTCAATGTTTCAAGTTAATAGCACTACTTTTGTAAAAGTGTCCCTGATGTTTTCTTGACCTGTCCCTGATTTTGTAGAAATGTGTCCCCGATTGGTGGAGAGGTCTGGTATTGTCACATGAGATATGCCTAATGAGGGACTGTCCCATGCAAAGTGGGAAAGGTGTCACTCCTACAGTCTCCCGTCGTGCAATCTGAAAGGTGGACAACGTGTAGTAGGTATGCGGTAGCATAACTCGGCGGACAGCTGCGTTAACAAACTCAAGTCACATGTCAGCATTGCAGCGTATCGGTTCCCATGTATCAGGCAGATGGGAGCAGATCGTATGAGGAACATGCATATAATATGAGTACGTCACTGGACAGGCCGCCGAGTCCATACAGTCAAACGCCTGCCGTCGCAAAATGGTTACACATACCCAGTACTGTAGTCATGTAGTCCGATGTAATACGCATCACAAGGGATCGCACACACCCAGCATGAGTGACAAATGTAAGCGGAAATGTCGGTGAGCGAGCGGCTGTAAGCGTGTTTGTCTACCAGTATGCCAGTAGTGCACTGTCAAAGAAATGTGGAGTCTAAACGTGTATAAGGTGCTGTGACCAGAGGTCAGTAGTGCTTAACACTGTGCAAACCCACGCACAACTGCTCCCACCTGCTGGAATGTGCCTTACCCAGTCCGTATCCAAAGGCGTCGGTCTGTCCGCAAACAAAGAACTGCCCTATTCATGTGTTGGTAGCAGTACCCTGCACACATAGCTCATGTGAATTAACAATAGACCATGGCATATGTACAGACAATAGACCACACACACACCATACAGCGCAGTCATCCAACAGTATAGCAATGTACTGGCAGATATGTCCAGACCACTGGTGTATGCATGCCTGGCCGTCCTGTGTTTCAGTGTGTGAGCATGCCCAGTATGACTGTTATGCATGTTGTCGACTGACATTACCGTCATACCATCATGTGTGTGAGCATGCCAAGTATGGTCAACTGTATCTCATGTGTCACATGTCCAGATAGTTAGTACTGTGTTGCTGACCCCTCCGTTCTACACAGACAGGTGTCATGTTGTGTTTGCAGGGTAGCTAATGGTCATGTGGCATTGACAGTTGCTACATGTCTGCATAGCATGGTGGGGCATCCAACCACAACCACAGTCCTACACAGCACCGTGGGTGGCGCACATGACTCTCACATGTGTAGGTTTGACGGGGGGCACAGCCAACAGTTGTACACATCTGCTGCTACTGTACTGGTATGCCGGGTACTCCATGTCAGTGTGTGGACCTACCTAAATCGCTGGTTGAAGGGATACCAGTGTACATCAGTTCCCAGCTTTAAATACCAGCGCAGTGGTGTTGGACGTCCTAGCTTACACAACCTACATCAAACTGCCTGGCCTGCTGTAGTCTGTGTGTGTCTTAGGGGGTTGGGGTCATTCATTGGGCATATCCATAGGCCATCGTATATCATTTGTCTGTATTGGGCCACATCTGTCCAGCTGCATGGAACGTGTGTGGGCTGTATGGACACACATGATGGTCAGCCCATAATCTGCAGTGGGTTAGGACACCCTGTGTACTAAAGGCTACCATTGTGACCCCCGTATGTGCTACAGAGGTCATGGTGCCACTATGGATGTGTACTGTCTGCTGCCCTAACATTTGGCCACCACAGTCACTTGTATGCTCACATACATACCATAGCAATGGGTAAATACACATTCTAATACAACTGCCACTTGTTAGGTCAATAGACATACCCTGGGTACGGGTGTGTTCTGGACTTGAGGATGGTGCTGGAGGGCTGCCTATGTTGGATGCACACAGTGCACCTCCTATACATGGCCGAGCACAGGTAGTGTCATGTTTGGCATCCATTGTACTGTGTGCGGGTCAGAAAGGGGAAATCCGTGGGTACCTACTGTGTCAGTGCATATGCCTTGTGTTGCCTCTTTGCCAAGGGCAGGTCATACTGTGTACGGGCTTTCGCCGACTGTGCCCTGCTCAGGTAGTTCCTTCACCAAGTCACACTGTGCCTGTACAGGCCTTGGCAGTGGTTTTGGGCTGTGTGGCCCTGCCCCATGCTGTTCCTGCTGCAACTGTTACTGCAGGATAAGATTGTGTAGCATAGCAAATACCATAACAAGTGCACCTCCTATACATGACCAAGCACAGGTAGTGTCATGTTTGGCATCCATTGTACTGTGTGCGGGTCAGAGAGGGGAAATCCGTTTGTACCTACTGTCTCAGTGCATATGCCTTGTCTTGCCTCTTTGCCAAGGGCAGGTCATAATGTGCACAGGCTTTCGCCGACTGTGCCCTGCTCAGGTAGTTCCTTCACCAAGTCATACTGTGCCTGTACAGGCCTTGGCAGTGGTGTTGGGCTGTGTGGCCCTGCCCCATGCTGTTCCTGCTGCAACTGTTACTACAGGATGAGATTGTGTAGCATAGCAAATACCATAACAACTTGTATGCATGTAGCTTGTGAATACTGCAGAGCTCCAATGGATGTGTCCGGATACCAGAACTGTGAACTGAGCATCCCAAACACATGCACAAGTATATGTCTTGCCTGTCCATCCGCCTCAGTATGCTGTGAGTGTTCATGTGTGTGTGTGCATTGCTGATGGGTGTCATCAGCCATGACACCAGTGTTTACCCAGCATCCCCCACTAGGAGACTGTAGGGGATGTCCATATTGGCATTGGTGTGCTACAGCTGTGTCAGAAGCCATATATCGGAATCATCATAGCTTCCAGGGCAGACAGCACACAAATGCAATCTCATGCCCTGGCCATCGCATATGGCCTAGCTGTTGGAGAGTATGCCCCTGCAGTGACTGTAGGCCCTACCCCGCTCACCAGGTGGTGCTACAATGTGTATGTGTGTGCCGGCTATAGCACCCAGTACCCCAGGGTAGTCATCCATGTGGTTGAACAGATGCATATTGCTGGTCTACTAATCACGTATGTTGAGGACATGTACGTGCTCACTAGCATGTGCTGACATGGCGTCTGTGAACTGGTGCAATACTCTGGATGCAGATGCCTGTGAGATACCCATGATATCCCCAGTTGTGCTGTGTGAGGTACCTGTGGCTAGTACACCTAGGCCAACACATACCGCGGTATCCACTGTGATGTGTTTCCCTCGGCCTGTTTGATGTGTCAGGTGTGGCAGGCACAGGTCAACAAGCTGCTATAGGAGGTCTCTGTCCACTCCATAGTGCTCCACCATCCCCAGCCCATGTAGCCCCTGGTAAGTCACCCTGGGTCTATATAGTCTTATGTCACCCCAGTAAGGGTTGTTCGGCAGCATACACATTCTCACTGCCCCAGCCTTCTGCACATGCTGGTATATGTTGCCTGCTGCAGCCCATCTCATTTGGTTGGACTGTGTCGTGAAATGTCCCCGCAGGTACACACCGGTGGTGTAGTTTGCAGACGAAACCTGTGTGTATGCTGCTTGCTCGCATTACCGTACTGTTCAGGTGCAGGCTGGCCATGTCATCTGCTGATTGTGCTGATCAACACCTGTTTGTGCAGCCTGTACACCCTGACTACCCCACCACTGCTGTCATCCCTCCTAATGTCACCAGGCAGGTAGAAACACACCCCTAGTTTAGGTGTGCTAAGGCAGGAGCACTTCCGAGGCACAGTTCTGCAATGTACTTACAGTATGCCTGACCCCCCTCCCATGCTGTCAACTATATTCGAGATCTGCACCCGGCTGACTACACGCATACACTCCCAGGGACCAGCATCACACCCTGGTGATAAATGGGATACACTATTGTCAACCTCATCTGCATAGTATAGTCTTCTAATGAAGGTCACAGTAAGCTGCCTATTGGGTGCTAGAATCCGCCACATAACGCATGCACTCAGGTCTCTCAACAGCAGGTACATGTACGACTCAATCATTGTCCCCGCTGGTGTTAACGACCTGAGATGTACCTCCTTGGACTACATGAAAAGAGACATAGAGGAGCTCTCTGATTATGTAGCCCAAGCAGGTATGACCCTGACCTTGAGCAGTATCCTACCTTCGCCAAGAATGATGCCACAATACAGAGATAAGATGATCAGCTTTAATAATTGGCTTAAACTCTGGTGTCATTCAAAGGGGATCCAATGTCTGTCTGCCTGGGATGACATGCTGGACAAGCCACGCTGCTTCACAAGGGACGGCTTGCACTTGCCACCCCTGGGATTCCGGATTTTGGCAAAGGCTCTTGCCACCCCCATAGTGCCTTTTTTAGGCAAGGCTCAAATTCTAAACCTACCACCCTAGAACACAACAAAGAAAAAAACTAAGGGTAATGCTGCTCAATGCCAGAAGTCTCAACCTCAAGATGCATGCACTCGAGGCCCTTCTCAGTATGGAGAACATCGATGTCTGTGCTGTGACAGAAACCTGGTTCAAGGCTCCTGAGAGCACCCCAGCACTATCAGGTTTTACCTCATATCATGCGTTCCGGCCCCAAAATCCGGACAAGACCAAGAAAGGAGGAGGGGTATCCATATTCATCAAGGACACCCACACCTCAAGATTGGTGGCAACGCACGATGCATCAGAAACCATCCAGGTGCAATTAACCATAGGCAAGACTGCTCTGCAATTTGTAGCATTTTACAGGCCACCCTCGCAAACTCAGTAACCTCACATGGCCTTCCTGAAAACACTGGAGGGGATAAATGTATCTCCGAACACCATCATACTAGGTGACTTCAACTACCCTAATATAGACTGGGAACACTACTCAAGCCCAAACACTCTAGCCCAAAAGTTCCTGGAATTCATAAACTCAAATGCCATGGAACAACTAGTCTCCATCCCCACAAGAGGAGAAAACTTACTTGATCTCATCATCATGAACATGGGAGCACAATGTTCAACACCGGAAATATACCCCTCACTGGTGAGATCAGATCACAAACTAATCTCGCTGGAGGTCCTCATCCCGCCCCACCAAATGAAAAGACCACAGTAAAGAACTTCTCGAAGCCGACTTCACACTTCTAAAGACTAGTGTGGTCTCCTTTAAGGCCCCAGCCGGTAAACATTACTCAAGCTGCTGAATCACTTACAAATGCCTTCTACCAGCACCTGCAGGGCTGCATGGATCAGGCAATCCCAAGTAAAACAAAGACTCTTTGTACCAAAGGCAAGCGTCCAGTCTGGTGGACCCCAGCCATAAACAAACTCTATAACAAAAGGAGGAAGCTACTACAAGATAGAGCAAAATCCTTAAAAGGTAAGACACCGCTGATCACTATAAGTAAAAAGCTAAGAGCTCTCATAAAATCATCCAAAGCTAATTTTGAGAGAAATATAGCTAAGGACTCAAAAGACAATCATAAGGCATTCTTTAGCTATGTTAGAAACCTGGGAGGAAACTCCCAGATATGCTCAGAATTAGTTCAAAATGATGTGAAGATTACTGATCCTACAGACATTGCCAACATACTGGCTGACAGGTTCAGTGCAAACTTCTCCCGCCCTCCCCCCACAAAAGGAGAGATATCTATACCAAATGATTGTAGCCCCCCAAACATCTCTAACGCCCAGGTGAGAACCGCTCTCCAAGGCAAAAAACACAGCATCCATGGGACCTGATGGTGTCCCGGCTGTGTGCTCCATGAACTCAATGAGGAATTAAACCCGCAGTTAGGACAGCTGTTTAATCTTAGTCTCACCTCCGGATCATTACCCAGGGAGTGGCGCAGCGACTGTGGTCCCACTCCACAAAGGCGGTGCCTCCACCGACCCTGGAAATTACCGTCCCATTAGCTTGACAAGCCTTATCTGCAAAGCCATGGAGAGGATCATAATGGATCTCATAAATAAAGACATAGGGAATTTGCAGACTTTGGATCCAACCTAGTTTGGCTTTGTCAAAGGCAGATCATGCCTTTTAAACTTGGTTGACTTTTTCGAAACAGTCACCAAGGCCATTGACGAGGAAAGGCAGTCCATACAGCCTACCTAGACCTGGCGAGGCTTTTGATACAATACCCCACTCGGGTATCATTGAAAAACTCATCAACTTAAATGTAAACCCATACATTACAAGATGGGTTGCAAACTGGCTGAGTGACAGAACCCACAGGGTCAGAGTTGCTGGCGCCATGTCAGACTCAAAGCCTGTCACAAGTGGTGTCCCACAGGGCTCAGTCCTGGGCCCACTCTTGTTTGGCATCTACTTTTCTGAAGTACAAGCAAACACAGGAGGGTTATGGCTGACAAAGTTTGCAGATGACTGCAAACTGGCCCGTGGTGAAACACATCCGACACAGATATCCTTCAGAAGGGTCTCACAGAAACGGATAACTGGTGCCAGAGCCATGGCCTAAAGTTAAATGCCAAGAAATGCATAGTCATACCCTTCGGGAAAAACAAGGTTACCCCTAGCTACCATATAGGTGGCAATCTCCTGATCACAGAAGAAGTTATCAGGGACCTGGGAACCCAGGTTGACAGTAGCCTTTCATTCGACACTCATATTGCTAAAGTAGTTAGGAAGACCTTCTACATTGCCCACCTTATCATGAAGGGATTCACATCTAGATCAAGGGAGGTCATAGTCTCCCTATACTCATCACTCATCAGACCAATGATTGAGTACAATGCCCCATTCGGAATGTATCTGACCCGACACTTGCAGCAGCTGGAGAGGCCACAAAAGTTCCTCACCAAAAGGATAAAGGGTCTCAAAATCTGTCTTATGCTGCCCGACTGAAAGAACTCCAGTTATATTCAGTTGCTTACCGCTTGCTCAGAGGTGACCTGTGCCTGACATACAAGGCCATGTCAAACCCAGATTTGATGAACATGCTTCATCTCAAAAAATCTAGATCCCTCAGAGCCACAAGGGCGGGAGACTTAAACCTCGACACGGTTATTAATAGGACGTGCTGGAGGGATCGATTCATCACCCAAAGACTCCCTATGCTGTGGAACAAAATCCCGGTTTATGTGAGGCAGAGCACCTCGCTGGCCTTGTTCAAGAGGAATCTTGACCAATGGATGGGAGATCGCAGATACACCCCAGGGGTTACCTCAGTGTCACTGCTCGACAGAGGCACAGCAAAATAATGGGCATAGTTTCTCCAAACTAAAGGGGTGGCGTAAACCACAAAACTATGGGCTAGGCTTATAAATGCCCTCGGGCAGATAGCCTAGTATGAACCTATGAACCTATATCAAACCTCCAAATTAATAACCACTGCTCAGTGTCACTCAGATCCATTCACAACTGGCAACAGGTGCCTTACTATCACCATATTCGATGTCCCATGGTCTTCCCAGGAACAAAATAACCGGTGTCTACACGACTACAACCCATGACCCTGCACACTCCAGACGATGTGCATTACCACCACTCCATGGCAGATATACATAGATCCCAGGTTATCACGTACAGATCATCTGGCACAAACATTGAATAGTGCTGATGTCCCCAGACATATATGTTCACATCTATGTTCACCTCTATATCTACATATATCATATATATATTATTTGTATACACATATACATGGCCATATATATATATATATATATATATATATATATATATATATATATATATATATATATATACACACACACATATACATGTACACACATATGTAGATATGGCATTTAGATCACAACAGCGGACCACATGACAGGAATGCATTAGACAGGAATGAAAAGGACACTACATAGGTTCATAGGTTCATAGGTTCATACTAGGCTATCTGCCCTAGGGCATTTATAAGCTTAGCCAGAGTGTGTTTGGCTTTCACCACCCATTTTAAATGAATATTGCTATGCCCTTTTTTGAGGTTAGTATACTGTGCCTCTGTCTAACAGTGACACAGAAGTGATACCCGGGGTAAACCTACGATCTCCCATCCACTCATCAGGATTCCTCTTGAAGAGAGTCAATGAGAGACTCTGCCTAACCTGGACTGGGATTTTATTCCAGAGTGAAGGGAGCCCCTGGGTTATGAATCTGTCCCTCCAGCATGTCCTATTTATTTCAGTGCTGAGGTTCAAGTCTCCCGAGCGTGTAGCACGATGGGATTTGGATTTTCTGAGGTGCAGCATGTCCATTAATTCTGGGCTGGACATGGCTTTATACGTGAGGCACAGATAGCCTCTGAGCAGGCGGTATGCCACTGAATAGAGCTGGAGTTTCTTTAACCGGGCAGCATCTGGCATCTGTTTGAGCCCTTTGATCCTCTTGGTGAGGTACTTTTGGGGTCTTTCCAGTTGCTGCAGGTGTCTGGTAAGTTACATCCCAAAAGGGGCATTGTATTCAATTATGGGCCTGATGAGGGATGAGTAAAGAGGCACGATGACCTTCCCTGATCTAGATGTGAATCCCTTCATGATTAGGTTGGCTATATAAAATGTTTTTCTAACCACTTGGCCACGTGGTTTTCAAATGAGAGATTGCTATCAACTTGGGTCCCCAGGTCCCTAATTACTTCTTCCATACTTAATGGATTACCACCTATGTGGTAATTTGTGGGCACTTTGTTTTTGCCAAAGGGGATGACTATACACTTTATGGCATTTAGCTTGAGGCCATGGCACTGGCACCAGTTGTCTGCTTCTATGAAACCCTTTTGTAGGATGCTTGTGTCGGCTGGAGAGTCAATTATGGCGCCTAGTTAGCAGTCATCTGCGAACATGGTCAGCCACAGTCCTTTCACGTTGGCCTGTACCTCCAAGAAATATATACCGAACAAGAGAGGTCCCAAGACTGAGCCTTGTGGGATGCCACTTATAACTGGTTTGGAGTCTGACATGGCTCCAGCAATTCTAACCATGAGGGTTCTGTCCTTGAGCCAGTATGCAACCCATCTAGTGACATAGGGGTTTATATTTAAGCTGGTGAGCTTATCTATAATGCTCGAGTGAGATATTGTATCGAAGGCTTTTGCGAGGTCCATGTAGGCTGTGTAGACCACCTTCTCCTTGTCAATGGCCTTGGTGACTGTTTCAAAGAAATCGACCAGGTTTAAGAGGCAGGATCTGCCCTTAACAAAGCCGAACTGGGTAGGATCCAGTGTCTGTAGGTCCCCAATATCTTTATTTATGAGGTCCATGATGATCCTTTCCATTGCTTTGCAGACCAAGCTAGTCAGGCTTATGGGGTGGTAGTTTCCAGGATCCGTTGAGACACCACCTTTGTGGAGAGGGACCACTGTTGCTGTACACCACTCTTTGGGTACATATCCTGTAGTAAGGCTAAGATTGAACAGTAGTTTTATGTTTTGTTTAGCTCTTCTTGGAGTCCATATAGGACGCAGCCTGGGACACCATCTGGTCCCATTGATGCTGTGTTTTTTGCTTTGGAGAGGGCGGCTCTTACCTGAGCATCTGAGATGTCAGGGGGGCAGCACTCTGCTGGGATAGATGTTTGCCCTTTGGTGGGGAGTTTGCGCTGAACCTGTCAGCTAGGATGTTGGCAATGTCTGTGGGTTTGGTGTATTTTTTGTCATTTTGGACTAATTCTGAGCATATCTGGGAATTCCCACCCAGGTTCCTAACATAACTAAAGAAAGCCTTGTGATTATCCTTAGTGTCCTGTGCAAATTTTCTCTCGAAGCTGGCCTTAGACGATTTTATGAGTGCCCGTAGTTTTTTGCTAATACTGATCAGAGATGCCTTCCCTTTTTGGGATTTTGCTCTATCATGTAGTAGCTTCCTCCTTCTATTGTATAGTTTGTTTATGGCTGGGGTCCACCAGACAGGATGCCTGCCTTTGGAGGATTGGGTCTTGGTTTTATTTGGGATTGCATGATCCATACATTACTGAAGGTGTTCATAGATTGCGTTTATAAAGGATTCTGCGGTCTGGGCTGTATTTTCCACAGGCCCAGGGGCTTTGAAGGATTCCACCTCAGTTTGAGGAGTGTGAAATTTGCTTTAGAGAAGTTTTTCACTGTGGTTTTCTGGGCAGGGGGTGGGGTCGGGATGTGAATATCCAGTGAGATTAGTTTATGGTCTGATCTTACCAGTGAGGGATACACTTCTGGTCTGGAGCATAGAGCCCCCATGTTGGTGATGATCAGGTCCAGTATGTTTTCCCCTCTTGTGGGAGTGGTAACAAGTTGTTCCATAGCATTTGAGATGATAAATTCTAGGAACCTTTGGGCTAGGGTGTTGGAGCTAGAGTAATGCTCCTAGTCTATGTTTGGGTAGTTGAAGTCACCCAAATATAATGGTGTTTGGAGAGACCTTCATATTTTCCAGTTTTCTCAGGAAGGCCGAGTGGGGTTGCTGGGTTTGGGAGGGTGGTCTGTAGCGTGCTATAAACTGGAAGGCAGTTTTACCCACTGTTAGTTGCACATGGATAGTCTCTGATGCTTTGTGCTGTGCCACCAACCTGGAGGTGTGGGTATTTTTGATGAATATTGATACTCCCCCTCCTTTTGTGGTTCGGTCCAAGTTTTGGGGCCGAAAAGCATGGTATGAGGTATAACCTGGTAGTGCTGGGGTGCTCTCGGGAGCCTTGAACCAGGTTTCTGTTACTGCACAGATATCGATGTTCTCCATGCTAAGGAGAGTTTTGAGTGCATGCATCTTGAGGTTTAGACGTCTGGCGTTGAGTAGCATTACTCTTAGTTTCTTATCCCTTGTGATACCTATGGAGGTGGGTTTGTCTTTTGAGCCTTGCCTAAAAGGCACTATGGGGGTGGCAAGAGCCTTTGCCAATATCCAAAAGCCCAGGGGTGACAGGTGCAAGCCGTCCCTAGCGAAGCATCGTGGCTTGTCGAACATATCATCCCAGGCTGACAGGCATTGGATCCCCTTTGAATGACACCAATACTTAGCCAATTGTTGAAATTGATCATCTTGTCTTCATATTGTGGCATCATTCTTGGTGAGGGTAAGATGCTACTCAAGGTCAGGGTCATACCATCCTCAGAGAGCTCCTCTATGTCTCTTTTCATGTAGTCCAAGGAGGTACGTCTCAGGTAATTCACACCAGCATGGACAATGACTGAGTCATATTTGTACTTGCCTTGGAGTGACCTGAGTGCTTGTGTTATGTGGCGGATCCTAGCACCCGACAGGCAGCTCACCATGACCTTCTCCTTGTTCAGCCTGGTGAGCAGGACGTCAGTGTGCCTGATGATAGAGTCACCTATTACAAGTGTATCAGGTGTGTTGTTTAGCCTTAAGGGCTGTGACTGTTCGGCACACTGGCTTTGTGAGCTATGTGTTGCATGTGTTTTGTTTTGGGGTAGCGGTTGCTTGGGTGTCTGCTTTGGAGGTCTCTACTGCTTAGGCAGATTTTTATTTAGAGCCTCCGAGTATGTTTTTGTGTGTTTATGTGTTTGGTTTGCTGTCGTGGTAGGTCTATGTGAGACTGGAATTGTAGTGAGTGTGGTTTCCTCCTCCTGACTGGTTACGCCAGTACTGAGTTGAGAGAGCTTAGCCTCCAGTTTGGCTATATGGTTGCATCTCTCACATGTGTTGGAATTTGTTGGGAGGAGGAGAGGGTTGTCTGTGTACATGATGCAGTTGTAACATTGCCTCAAGATTCCCAGATTCACCAGCTGGACATGTGCCATCTGCATCATGTAGTGTTATTACTATCAAGGCACGTGTGTTTTGTTGCATCACATGGGTCAGACCGTATCAAGGGTAAGAGTAGGGCTGGTGACAGTTACTCACCTGACCTATTGGCGAATGTATGTGTTGACAACCCAGTGTCTTGGCAGAATATGCGGGCTGTGGACACTATATAGGTCAGCAACAAAACACACTGAACACATCCCGCAGCTAGCCACCCACAGATACCAACGCATACAGTATAACTGCCAAACACACACACCTGCCATGCCTTGGAATCGAGCACCTACCTGTCTAGTCTACCACACTACAGCATTATCCAGTAACAGAATGCGTTACCGAGTTCCAGCATCACCGCACTCCCACAGGCATACATCTAGGTGGATGATATCATCCGCAAAGGCAAAGACGCTGAAAGGGAATGTATGGGGAGTGAGCCATCTAAAAGCATTACTCTGGCCCCAGGCAGCTGGAAACACACACACTTGGCAGGGCTGAGAGTTGAACATGCACCTAACTACCTTATCACACTACAGCATTACACAGTTACAGAACGTGCTACCGAGATTACTGGAACACTGCACTCCCAGAGGCATACTTCTAGGTGGATGACATCATCCGCAAAGGCAAAGACGCCGATAGGGAATGTATGGGGAGTGAGCCGTCTAAAAGCATTACTCTGTCCCCAGGCAGCTGGAAACATACACACACACACACAAACACGCAGACACACACTTGGCTGAGAGTTGAACATGCACCTAACTACCTTATCACACTACAGCATTACACAGTTACAGAACGTGCTACCGAGATTACTGGAACACTGCACTCCCAGAGGCATACTTCTAGGTGGATGACATCATCCGCAAAGGCAAAGACGCCGATAGGGAATGTATGGGGAGTGAGCCGTCTAAAAGCATTACTCTGTCCCCAGGCAGCTGGAAACATACACACACACACACAAACACGCAGACACACACTTGGCAGGGCTGGGAGTCAAACATACACCTAACTACCTTATTACACTACAGCATTACGCAGTTACAGAATGCGCTACCGAGGTTACTGGAATGCAGCACTCCCAGAGGCATACTTCTAGGTGGATGACATCATCCGCATAGGCAAAGACCCCAATAGAGAATGTATAGAGAGTGAGCAGTCTAAAAGCATATTACTGTCCCAAGGTAGACGTAGACAAACATGAGTGGGACAACTGCCTATCTACAGAGCACTATTACAACACTACATAGATACAAGACGTGCCACGGACAGTACACCCTTCAAGACAGGATACAGGATGTCAATGGCCATGCCCATACACAGTGGCACATCACCGACACAAGGTGTCACTGGGCATGCCCACACGCTTAGTATCACACATCCGTTTGGAATGTACTCTGTGTCCAGCTATACAACGGCGTACTGGGCATGCTCACACACTTAG
This sequence comes from Protopterus annectens, assembly GCF_019279795.1. Classification (NCBI taxonomy): domain Eukaryota; kingdom Metazoa; phylum Chordata; order Ceratodontiformes; family Protopteridae; genus Protopterus; species Protopterus annectens. The sequence continues at coordinate 552,066,496 of NC_056748.1, forward strand.
TAGAAGCGAAGGGCTGTCTTGCATTCACACGGATTCTAAACACGGAAGGGCACAGTTTGGAATGTACTGTGTGTCCATCTACACAACGGCGTACTGGGCATGCTCACACACAGTAGTAGCAAAGGGCTGTGCATGCACACGGATTCTAAACACGGAAGGGCAAAGTTTGGAATGTACTGTGTGTCCATCTACACAACGGCGTACTGGGCATGCTTACACACAGTAGTAGCAAAGGGCTGTCTTGCATGTACATGGATTCTAAACACGGAAAGGCACAGTATGGTGTTACTGTCCCCATGTACATGAAGGCCACTCACATGTACTGACCAGTACACACTCAAGAGCCATCACAGATGTCTCAGGTGCAGATCACAGAGGTAAATGCCACATTCTACTATGTAGCCCACAGACATCACCATGTCCTTGGACCAGCACACAGATTGTAAACACGGAAGGGCACAGTATGGTGTTACTGATACCATGTACATGAAGGCCACTCACATGTACTGACCAGTACACACTCAAGAGCCATCACAGATGTCTCAGGTGCAGATCACAGAGGTAAATGCCACATTCTACTATGTAGCCCTCAGACATCACCATGTCCTTGGACCAGCACACGGATTGTAAACACGGAAGGGCACAGTATGGTGTTACTGTCCCCACTACATGAAGGCCACTCACATGTACTGACCAGTACACACTCAAGAGCCATCACAGATGTCTCAGATGCAGATCACAGAGGTAAATGCCGCATTCTACTATGTAGCCCTCAGACATCACCATGTCCTTGGACCAACACACGGATTGTAAACATGGAAGGGCACAGTATGGTGTTACTGTCCCCATGTACATGAAGGCCACTCACATGTACTGACCAGTACACACTCAAGAGCCATCACAGATGTCTCAGGAGCAGATCACAGAGGTAAATGCCGCATTCTACTATGTAGCCCTCAGACATCACCATGTCCTTAGACCAGCAACACACATCCATACATTACCACAACACCATGTGACTCATGACCAGTGGACTGTACATAGGTCTACAGCAACTGTGCAGACTACACATGTACTGACAGTGTTCCATCATTTGTTATGCAATGCAATGATACCACTGTTCTTAACCAGGTCGGCTCTACACATAACAGGAGCCCTGGGTCTTACACAGCTGTAACAGATGACCGTCGCTGTGCACCAAAGAACACACATGTTTGGATACGACATACATGTAATCGCAGTGGATATGTACATGGACCACACACACACAACACATATGTACATAGCATAGCTTTTGCTGTCCTTCATGCAGACAAATGGCTACAGTAATCACACTCATGCACATGGAAGGTAGGTCCATGGCTGTTGAATGCTAACAGTACATAAGGTAACAATGTTGACCGAGGTAACATTCCCTCTGAACTAGTTACCCATGACAACCGTCATATCATACAACAGTCCATGTGTTATGTATGTCATCACACATGTCCACCAATTGCAATGCATACAAACATGGCTACATGACAGGCATGTAGGACCAACACACATGTACATGTAGTGATGTGCATGCAGCTACCATGCATGTGCAGTAGCTGATGTATGTAATTCATCTGTGCCTAACTACAACATGCAGTTGCAATGCAGCCCCATCATTGACACCTGTATATGGTGAAATACTGACAGTACGGTAGGATGTACATCAGGTATGAATGGATGTGTGTACATAAAGTGGTGATCCACCTTTGCAGATGGATGTTTGCTGAGGATGGCTCACAGGTGTGTCACAAGCCATCCTACCATTACATGTGCAAACAGTACGCTATGTTACTGTTACTTGATGGTGAAGACATACAACCTACACAGCGGTCAGGGTGTTACTGACTGTAAGTCACTTGACACCTGTAAGACTTACATCCTCCCGTGTGCATATGGCAGCGCAATTGCCGAAGGTAGCGTTGGTACACATAATGTGGCCAATACTGCTGCATGTCTGTTAGACGTATCATCATATAGCAGGTGTATCATTCACAGTACTGCCATGTGTGTTTGCTTGTGTGACCATATATGCCACATATGGTGGGGAATACATCCCAATTGTTACACACCCCTGTACACTGTTGTAGAGATCTGTACATACTGCAGTGTGGAAAGCATGACATAGGCAGGGGTGGTGTGTGTATCACACACATGTCAGCTATCTGTATGTGAATGACATTTGAGGACTCCACAGTGTGTGTGTGTGTGTGTGTGTGTGTGTGTGTGTGTGTGTGTGTGTGTGTGTGTGTGTGTGTGTGTGTGTGTGTGTGTGTATGTATGGCTGTCTGGTGCATGGAGTGAGGGTGTATGCTACCATACAGAACAGACAGGATCCCTAACCCCTCATGGTGATGCAGTCTACTACCCTGCTGATGCCATCGGTCTCAGCCTTACTGGCTACCTGTACATGTTCATTCTCTGTGTCGCGTCGTGTGGGTGCACAGTACTGTGAGGATGATTGCCACATAGGCAGGGGTCCTCACCTCAACACTATCGAGTGTGCATTATAGTGTTGTTGACCCCATGAGTGTGGGCATGTTACTGTGTGTTTCTGTGTATGTCTGTGTGTGTTCTCATCCTGTAATGTGACAGGGTATTACTGCTACACAGTGAGGCCTCATGCTATCAAGTGGCCTCTAACATTATCATCGGCCAGACCACTGTGTAAACCCCCTGCACGATGTCAACATACCTGTGATGTGACCTGGTATGGATGTCATGTCTCTAGCCACTGTAGCCTATTAAACAGCCCACATGCTTCTGGATCAGTAGATGTGTGGACATCTGTGGAATGGTAGCCTTTCTAACAGTGAGGTTGACGCTACGTATAGCATGCTGGTATTGCCATACATGCCTGTGAGTACTCCACATTTACACATGTGAAACTGCAAACACTGCTACTTATTGGCACATGCAAGTAGACCTTAAGGGGGGAAGCAGGGCATCATTACCAACATGCTGTTACTGTTGTTACCAAGACACATACTGTGAACATACAACAATGCACTCCAACTGCAAACACTGTAACGTAATGGCACATGCAATTGTACCTTAAGGAGGGAAGCAGGGCATAATTACCAACATGCTGCTGCCATTGTTACCAAGACAAATACTGTGAACATATAACAATGCATTATAAACCTTACTACATGGTATGTCTGGTGCATGTCAACAGTACACAACTAATGTCATATACACTTATCTCACTATTCTGTTCACCCTGTGCATCAGACCATATGAGCATGTCCCTGCACCAATGGTGTGGATGACAGGGATGCGAAACAGGCATCATCATATGAACAGTGTGATAATGTTTGCCAGGGGCATAGGCTGCACCAGTTGATGACATCATGTGTGTGGGTAAGGTCTGGTGATCTGATTGGACATGTGTGGTCGATATGCATGTGGGTGTTGCAGTGCCCTACAGATGTTTCTGCTGTGTGCGTGTATGTGTGCACACAGTTCTGCCTTTTGTCAGGCCTACACAGGGGTATTATTGACAGCTCCAGATTGTACAGACCAGGATGTACAGCTCACTGTGTCCGGCCACGTGACCTGTGCCTGCCAGGGGTTGCACGGGCACTACCAGGCGGAGGTACAGATTGGCTACTGTCCGATGACACTTGTTCACTGGAACTGTGTCCCCACTAGGAGCAACCAGGGCCACATCCCTGTGGCCTGCTGTGTCCTGGTGTGGACAGCACAGCACCAGCTGCACTGCTACTGCTACCAGCACTATGGGAGCGGGCATGTGAGGTGGTTCATTCATGTTGACCTGCACTAGGTGGTGTAGCTGGCCTATGTCCACATGGCCTATGCTTCACTCCTACCAGATGTTCCAGCACAGACAGCTCACGCTCGCGGATTGCCATGCCACGGTCAAGGATTCCAACCATGTCACCCAATCGCCTGTCCAGAACATCAGCAATCTGCTGTTGAGCATTTGCCAATGTCTGGATGTTGGCATTTAGAGTACGGATAGCAGCCCTCTGAAGCCTCTGCCCTTCACTGTTCTGCCATTCAGCACGTGCCTGTGCCACCATTACAGTCTGGAACATGCATCTGGTGACACCAGCTGCTGCGCTTTGTCCTGCAGGTGCATGTCTGCCAGAGGTCCTCCTATGAGCAGCACTGGCCACATGCCTGTGTGGCACATATGCAGTCATTACACTGACACCATGGTGTGGAGACACACCTTCTGTAGCCACCACACATTCCTGTTCCGAGCTAACACACGATGACTGTCCTTCCTCTATGGCCACTGGTGATGGGGTATGTGCTGGCATGAGAACTGTGTGTGGGGAAGAGGGGGACATACCTGGGATGGCAACCATTGGCACAGATTCAGCCCCTGACAACCCTGCCTGTACCTCATGCATATGTTCATCACTGCTAGTATCTGTGGGGACACTAACATCAGACGGACCGCAGGAGGGTAACGCACCTACATCACCTGTGAATGCAAAGAAAGATTCTACATTACAGTAGACACACAGACACACCATGCATGTGATTTGACAGACGGCATGCAGCATGCATGTGATACAGCAGACGGCATGCAGCTCAGACATTAATAGTGGTAGTTAGCATACCTCCCTGGATTGCACACAATGGCAAGCAGGTGTCATATCAGTAGAAGATGGCATGCAGCATGCATGTGATGCAGCAGATGGCATGCAGCTCAGACATTAATAGTGGTAGTTAGCATACTTCCCTGGGTTGCACACAACAGCAAGCAGGTGTCATATCAGTAGCCATGCAGTTCACACAATCATGGTAGTAAGCATGCATCCCTGTGATATACCATGTGGACCAGCACAGGTTAACAGTACACATGGCTGAAGTGACCTTGACATGTAATCTGCTGATGTGTGCATTGACATGCATACATGTCTGACACAATGGTGTCCTGACACATGTACAGTGTTGTAATGGGTATCACATTGCAGTGTTGTCTGTATGCCCTACAGATAGAATGCACTTTTAGCAAATGTGCATGAGCATTGAAGGGTAGTGTGAGGCGTCTACATTGCTATACAGTGTGAAGTACAGACACTGTGCCATTGCATGGCATCATGAGGCATCTATAGTGCTATACAGTGTGTAATACACACACAGTGCATAGCCATAACTGCGTGCATACACATTACATAACTGTGGATTGTGACCCACATTGCTGAGGTGTATACACACCAAACCATGCTGTGTCATGTGACAGGTCACTGGAAGACCTACGAATGACACCCCTGCACAACTACTACAGAGTATTAGCTGCCTGGCAACCATGTCCACAAATGGCAGACTTGTCAATACACCATGTCCCACATGACATTAATGTACCACACACATGAGGTGCATGGCTGACAGTGATGTCCTACAGCACTAAGGGAAATGTACGGTATCTGTGGCCTAATGTGGGGTTAATGTCTGTGGAAGCTGTACAGGTGACTACTGTCATGCTATGACACAGTCGTGATGTTCAACACATCTTATATGGTCGAATTAAATGACACCTCCACTAGCTGTACACAGGTGTTTAGGATGTCCAGTGTTCCACATCAACTATATAATCAGTCAACTAAGGCTATAGTTGGACCATGTGTGGACAATGTGCAACAGGGTGTATACACATCACAACTACTGTGTGGCTACATGTCTCTGGCCATCCTCCATGGCCCTGTGTGAACATGTGTTGGCCAAATGTTTGTGATGGCCATCTATCTCACAAGGCTGTGTTGTCCCATATGACATACACCCATAGATGTCAGATATGTCACTGTCCACAGGGCTATGCAGACAACGGGTTGTATGTTTGGTATGTGGGGTATGTACTATGGGATAGTGAGACAATATTGCAGCCGGAACACTACATGTCTGGGACATGTCAGATGGCACATCACAATGTGTGCACCCATTGCAGGGGCATATTACACAATGGTGACTCCTGTGGGCTGCCCATATCCCAGCTCACTGTGTGGTACGGTTTGCATGCCACACATGTGTTGTTCCAATGTATAGTACATATGCCTACATTGAACACCTCCACCGTTGTATGCACAGCTGTCCACACATCTAGCAATTACAGGTACTGTGGTTTCATGTCAGTGTTTCATTTAGTTTGTATATATTGCACATGGGTAGCCAGTGTGAATGATGACAGATGCGACCTGTATATCGTGACTGGACCATACATTATGTGTACATGTGTTAACTGGCCACATGGCGTATAGATATATGCATTAACATGCCTGATACTGATAACTGTCTCACCTGCAACAGACTGATGTCTGTGCGGCATGCCAGAGGTACCTGTATAGGGGTGATACAGCAGTTTGAACATTATCCATGACTGTATGACAGCCACAGGGTGCACTGTGCATGTGTGTGTTAGTGTGCATACACAGGATGGCATACTCTAGTATGCAGCATGTGTGTAAACATACCTTGCATACGATGTTACATTACATATTGTACAGTGACACATGCAACTAAATGGGATATAATAGTCATATGTGCAGTAGTGACTTACCAGGCAACTCCAGGCTCATTGGTTAGGAGACACCCACCTCCACGATGGCAGCTAGTGTTTGTGGATGCTGTTCTGAGGGTGTCCCCAGGCTGGCCAGTAGCTCCTCTGTGTGTGTGGGGGCTGGGTTGGTGGGCCACCACTTACTCCACCTTGTTCCCTGGCGATTGCATTGGCATGCTGTTTTGCATATCGTATCAGGTCTGTGCAGTGTCTGTGCACCTGCTAGTAGATGCAGTTATGGCCACCCACATCATTAACCCTCCTGCGAAGGTCCTGCCACAGGCCGTCATGCTGCTGGGCAAGCTGTGGCACATGGCTGAACAACACCTCGTAGTTCTCATGGAAGTACGGGATGAGGGCATCATCCTCCTGGCAGCTATACGCTGGCAGGCATGAACGAGGCATTATCTAGAAGACATAATGATGGAGACAGGTCACAGTATCACAGAGATGTACAGAGATACAGCTGCACATACATTTGTATTAAATCTAGTACATCTGAACAGTTATCTTTGCAAATCGTCATGACACTGACACGACTGCCATGTTTGTGTCACACATATGTAACACCTGTTATGCATTGGATATCATCACCATATATGTGTGTCACCTCATTACATTGTTCATACTCTATGTGAATGCTGTCTTTGTGGGCATATCTGTTTGCCTCTACTGGTGTTCTTACCTATCAGCATATGCCTGGATGTGTCTACAGTAATGCTGTTGACCTTGATGCTGTGTATATGTCACATATCAACATATACACTGCCTTGATGGACATGAGCAGTGACGATGCACACATACACATGGAAACATTTACATGCATGTGTTTTGCCATATACATCTACACGGCACTGTACAGCAGTTCAACATCCTGCCACATATCGCCTGTGTTGCACATGTGATAGACATGAGACAATGGCTAGCCGGACATCATTCGCAGGGATGGTTATCAACTATGGCATGTACGGGCAAGGTTTTCTAGCAGTATCTGACAGCCATTTTGCCACCGTGAGGTGCATCAGTGCCACTTTACTGATCCAGACAGTTAATAATACATCTACCATGCGTCATCGCACCATGTATGACAGAGATGACATGTGCAGCTTTGATGGACAGGGTTGCATGGTATGGCAGGAGTATGTAACATGTATGGCACAGGGATCTGTCCAGCATGTGGCAATCCTTGTAGTAGGATGGTGGCTGTCCATGACGTATGTCTTTCAGATCAGGATATGTATGTGTAGCATGTCCAACATCACAGTGTAGCACATGTCTTTATGTAAGGTAGCCAGCATGTTGCATAGTGGAGGTGAAGATTATGAAGGCTGGTATCGCCCATCCACGCATGGCCAATACCCCTTAAAGGTGATATGTGATCCGATATTGGTCACCCAAGTGCTGAGTATGCCTGTGCAATGATCTCCATGCTCATGGATGGCACCCTGTCATGACATGGGTGCCTTGTATGACTACCTAATAGGCCTGGAGACATCACCGACAGCACCATCCCTTACACAGTGTCCATAATGTTGACCGCTGCCTAGGTGGTAGTTAATGGGTACAGGGTTATTCACTTAGCAGTGACAATGCTATTATCAGCTGTCAGATTGTCCACATATGTCACACACCTCACCCACAAAGCCCATTCTGTATGTTGTCCACATCACTGAGACAGCTATTGCTCCTAGGTCATGGACATTCACATCCTTACATACACAGATGTCTCCCATTTGTCTGTGTGGTATGGGCTACACTGAGGGGAGAGTACAGAACATTAACCCTGTTTTACAGTAGCTGCCACTGGTGTGATATGCACATGTCACTTAGACACCTTTTGTAGTGTTGCTTCTGTCAACAGGCCACTGGTAGAACACTCCTGTGACATACGAAGGCACATCTAGTATACTCAGTGTAGCTGGAACACGGTATGGGTGATGATGTCCTATGACCTGTCACAGGTATGCTATGCAGTGTGAAATCATCCGTACTGTCATCTACTTCTGTACTGCTAACATGTACGTTGATAAAGGTTCATAGACTTGCAGACCATACTCAGCAGGGTAATAGTGCAGTGCCTCCAATTATGACTGTCGTCTCCACTTGTGGGTTGCAGTGGGTTGATATTATCCAACATCCTATCTGTATTGCATATTCATGCTCAGGACTTGTTCAGAACATGTGAGCACTTCATCAGCTACTGATTACTATAGCATCCATTCCAACTCATTTCTTACAAGTACACTGTCTGTCCTTATATTTCCAGCTTGCTTACAGTACAACAACTGTTGTACACACATAACTCACATATCTTGTGAGACATGGTTGAATATGCAGGCATGTCCAAGTGTCACGTACCAGTGCTATTGCCTGTCTATATGATGAATATGGCAAACATGTGGCAATAGAGCAATTGTCTCATGTACACAGTCAATGCTCACCTCCCAACATACGACACTACAGCCTGTGGGAGATGCACATATGTAGCCATGCTGGGGGTAATGCTCTCACCAACCCAGACTGGACCTGACATTCATGTGGGGATGTTTAACATTTGCAACACATCCCACTCATCACATAGTCTCACTAGATCTCCACCACCACAGGCCACACATAGTATGAGTACGACATTTGCAGAACCTCTCCATACTCTGTATAGGCACCAGAGGCAGCCCCCATTACCAAACACAACAATTACTTATAGCCCACAGACGCATTTGTGCCCATCAACTACACCCAATAGGGTGTTATAACATACCCAACACACCAGTCATAGGTGACTCTGTAGGCGGTCACACTGATACACCAGGGATCACTGCAGTGGCTGTACTGTACAGAGGTGCAGGTAACACATGGCTCTGCTGTTCACAGACAGGACACTACCCTAGAGAGGTGCCGCCAGTGTAAACACTGTAGTTGGGCTTACACATAGACTTGCCAAACAGCATAGTACCTCACTATGTACCTGTGACGCTATTACATGTCCTTTGTGCATGGTTAATTGAGTTGCTCTTCCATTTCGATTAGCTATCATGCTGTTACAGTGTCCCGTGACTACAAGCCATATGTATCCTGTTATTGTGTATCATACATGCCAATTGACGATACCTTTTGTTTGCATGATATAACAGTTGTGCTGTGTAGAATATCTGACATATCTACCTACAATACTGTACATTACACATATTTTACACATTATCCCATATTGCAAAGCATACTTGCACAGCAGGACCACCTTAGGCATGTTATTGCCGTTATATGCCCATACACATGCCTACTGTGACAGTATATCAACATATACTATCCCCTGCTATGGCACGTACTTGTTGGACATACCCTACCACTGACGGCGGGAGGTGTGGAATTGTTCTGTTTAAAACCCTCATGTAACATCCCTTGTGGTGTATGTGATGTTTACCTTGTGGTCCACAGCAGGACACACAATTTCTACAAGCGTTGCTATGCTCAACAAGACATCACTACAGAATACCTTTTCCCACTTTATGCATTGCGTACACTTTTAATTAATACAAAACAGGCTCTACGTACACTAACATACTGAGTGTTCTACATACCTTGTTAGCGTTCCGAATCTTCGTAAATATATCTCTTACACTTTTACTGTTTAAACGGTTCTATGGTATGAGCATACGGTTTGAATGTATGGCAAGTCATCCTTATATACGTCGATACCTGTAACATGTGGTTTCCTGCCGCCAATTGGTGTTCTTGAGTAAATTACCTCCTCTTCTATTTTAGTAACTATGTTTTCCTAACTATTCTGTATAAATGGATATTTTTTGTGCTAAATAGTTAATACGTTTTTCTGCACAATGTATTTAACTGTACACTTGCTGTCCTATCTGATATTGCTTTCTTTTTATTACATGTTGTACCTATTGTGAAACTTTGAATGTATGTATGAATGTATGTATGTAAGTATGTAGAATGTATTTTGGAGCTTTTCTCCCCAGGACTCCATTGAAAACGGGTTCATTATGGCCCAATGGACTATCCTGGTAAACCAACTGCAATAAATAAATAAATAAATAAATAAAAATTATTACATGCACATCAGCTGTGCAGCTACTCCATTCACCAATTACGCGCCAACAGTGGGGTATAATTTAATTCTCCACTTGGGTGTTGCCCTTTTGCCCTACCTTCGGGGAGACGGCCTGTATGTGTTTTGTTGTGAGGAATTGCAACTGATATTTGTAGAGACACGGATATTTTGAATTCATGCCCCCCATGGATTGTGTGTGATGGCTAAAGTATGTGGTTGTACATGTGAGTGTACCTGTCATCTCAATCATCTGATAAGGGACTATTGCAAACAAATCCTGTAACATCGCCGTGTGTTCCATTATATAACAGCTACGATTTCACATGGCGCCTTTACAAATGTGTCTCTCACAAGGTATGTTAATGGTTCTGCAGATGTAATTGAGTGAGTGGATGTTTGTGATGTTATTACAGTCTGTATTGCAATTGTTTCGGGTGTGGGTGAGATGTAGGTGGGTGTACATAGCATATACAGGTTTGTGGGGACTGCATTCCTGCATATCCCATATATGTGTGTGGGCTCCTTCCCTAATTGAAGACCTATCACTTAGTAGACTGAACTATGGTTGTTACGGGCTTATACATTGAGCCATTGTTTATTGGTTTCTATATAGTATGCAGGTGAGGTTGATACTTCCATACCTCCAGAAATACAGCGATATGTAAAGGAATGTTACTAAATGACAGCTGTCTTGTGTATTTCTGTCACAGATATTTGCACTCATTGCAGTTGTGTTGGTGACTAAGCCTTTTTGACATGGGTTGCCACCTTTTCAAATGGCCATAGTGGGACATTTGCAGGACACACATCAGTGTTTACAGGCCGACACATACCCACGGTCAGTACACAGGATAGAAAATACTTTTATCCTGAATACATACTTATTATTGTAACACTTTAGCTACTTATCATGTTTCATGTAACATTTACATTTTGTAGATACAGGCATAACTATTTAATGCAACTGTTACATAATATATGGGACATAATTATGTCCTACAATCTCAGACATTTGCCCTTTTTAACATTTTTTGTCAGGACACAACTGCCCAGGGAGGGGCTGCCCTTCTTAAAGTGGGACAGGTGGTACCGTATGCCTACGGCCAACTATGACCACACCTACCGTACTGCTTTATCTCCGAGTTAGCACTAACAGACACACGATGCAAAGACACACACACACACATTACAGTCCCAAGGAAACGCACATGGCACCCTCAACACACACATACACAGACTACAGCAATCGCAAACACAGTTGAACACAGTACCTACGTGGACTGCAACAATGGCAGCGATAACTAAATGTCCCTTAATATTGTGATAATATTACACGCGGTGCCAGTGTTCCGGTACTGTGTTCTTTCGGTCTTTAAGCCTCATGATTACATGTGTTGGTATGTGACACATTCCATAGTTGGCAGTATCCTATTTATTTCTACCTCCATGGTTGTGTACATGTCGTTGACCTATCTATATATTTGCAGATATAGGTGAATCCGTATATATCAACATATATCTCTCTATCTCCCTTTCTATCTCTATTATGTATATATATATATATATATATATATATATATATATATATATATATAAGAGAGAGAGTGAGAGGGAGAATACACCTTTCATTGTGTACATGTCGGTGTATACTGTTTCCTGGACTCCGCACGTTTGTGTTTGAAACTGTCACATTACACACCTGCCGTTGGTACATCTTGGGTAGCTTAGTGTTAGGTGATTATGTACATGATTGCGTGTTCTACTCCTGGCAGTGGTCATTTTACCCTTCAAAGCAGGTACTATTAGTACAGGGGTGAATAATGCTAGTTTCACCTGTTATGGACATCACTGACCGTGATCTGCACGATATTCAGAGAAGCTTAGCCCTGTTTCGCGCATATCCGTATAGTCATGTTTAAACGATGCTTACCAGCACTGGGCAACGCATATTCCCGCTAACGTGCTAAACCTGATCTGATGACCTGCATCCATCATCCATTATTCGTGCCTTCGGGATTACGTAATGTCCCTTGCAGGACGTGGTACCAGGAACATGTACGACAGTTAGTGCATTTACCACTTGGGCATCTGGGATTTGTACACGTGTTATGGCGTTTTGTATGTGGACTGTACTATGGCTGTTACTCCATATTGCAATCAAATGGGTAACTCAGTTAGTTTACATATGGATGAGACCTATTAATGGTATGTCCAAGTGATGTTTAATGGATGTGCCCCAGCATTGGGAATGTATGTCACAGTGAGCCACACACTATAATGTGCTACACCTTCACACAACCATAGGTGGAGCATGCTGGGGTGACAGATAACTGTCATGGGTACACCCCATGCTTTGCCACTACATCCATGATTACATTGTATGGAGCCCCTCATTTACACACCAGGGAATCCATGCAGAGTGTGTGGGGAACATTGATTACACACATGGATCCTGCAATTGGCTCTGCTCCACTGAGGGTCAGTTGTTTACTCGATGTGGTGGTGACAGCAGACACTGTTTGCCTCGATTGATGAATGGCCTCTGACAATTGGGTATGTACCTACCGATGTACCTAGGAACCTATACATACAGTACCAACATATGCTGATAGGTGCGTGTACTGTTCAGATGTTGAAATTCCTTGTTCCAATAGCTGTTGTGTGTGCAATGGTTGAGGGCTGCCTATGTATGATTCACACAGTAGGCCAACTATACATTACAATTTACAGGTGGTCGTGTGTGTGTGTGTGTGTGTGTGTGTATGTGTGTGCCATCCATTTTACTGTGTGTGCAGGTGGAGAGGTGTGTCAGTCCGTAGGGGCCTACACTACACTGTCAGAGTATGTGCTATACGTTCCTCTTTGCCAAGGCGTAGGCATATTGGGCATGCCTCCGTCTGCCTACTGGGGCTGGCACAGGGTGTTCGTGGTCTGAATCCCTCTGTGCCTGTGATGGCCTTGGCAATTGCAGTGGGCTGTGAGGGCCTTCACCATTATGTCCCTGCTGCAGCTGTTTCTGCAGGATCATATTATGTAGCATGGCACATACTATGAAGATGTGAGTACACATGCCTGAAGAGTACTGCAAGGCTCCACCAGATATGTCCAAGCAACGGAACCGTGATTTCAGCATCCTGAACACATGCTCTATGATGATTCTGGTTTGTGCGTGTGCCTCATTATGGCGTTCTTGCATGGGTGTGCATGCATTTCTGATGGGAGTCATCATCCACGGCTCCAGTGCATAGCCAGCATCCCCCACAAGGTGGCCATGTGGGATGTTCCCCCTGACAAATACCTGATACAGCTGTGAGGCATGCCAGATGTGGGAGTCATGGTAGCTTCCAGGGCTGCCAGCATACACATCCATGATAATGCCCTGGGCATTGCACATGACCTGGCAGTTGATGGAGTGGTATCCCTTGTGGTTTATGTAGCGCCAACCATGCTCACCAGGTGGTGACTTGATATGTATGTGCGTGCAGTCTATCGCACCCAGTACCTCTGGGTAGTGTGCCACATGGTGGAAGAGACGCATATTGCTGGCCAACTCCTCCTGAGTTCGGGGAAGTATATATGCTCATTGGCATGTGGTAACATGGCATCCAGGAACTGGTGTAGTACCCTGGATGCTGATGCCTGTGAGATCCCCATTATATCTCCAGTTGGCCTTTGAAAGGTACCTGTGGCTAGTATTCACAAGCTTACACATACCTCCGTGTCCACTGGGATGGGTTCCCCCTCTGTTGTTTCTGGATCTCAGGCGTGGCCGGCACAGCTCAACTATTTGCTGTAAGATGTTCCTGTCCACCCTGTAATGCTCTACTATCTCCAGATCATGTAGCCCATGGTAGGTTACCCTTGGTCTGAACACTCTTCTCCTCCTCCGGGGCCTGCGGTGGTTGTCAGCATCATCCTCCACAACACCTTCAGTCACTAACACATGGTGATGAATCACAGCTATGGCAGCTCCCAACATGTACATTGTAAAAGTTCCCCGTATGTTTACACCTATGGTGCAGTGTTTAGGAATACACAGGTGTGTGTGAGGTGCTTTCACACTTTATACTATTGTGCTGTGAACTCTGATGATGTCATAGGGTGTGTATGTACGATCATAGCTACAGGGTATCTTATGTGTTTTACGACAGGAACTACTATTGTGGTGCCTTTGGTGTTGAATTACATTTGGCTGCCGTGGATTACCTCTTGCCCTTCCCTTTACATTTCTTCACGTTTCACCTCCCATTTTCTGGCATGCATCCAGCAGCCTGCTTTCATTTGTACTTTCCTAAACCTGGCTTATCTTGCATAATGTGTTCTATGGCTGGTCTACTGCAGGTTTGCTTTGCTCTGCTATGACAGTTCTCTTTTCTTTGCAATCCGGCACCTCCCCTATCCTGTTTTGCAGGTTTCTGCGAGCAGACTTGTCAGCTGCTGTCGATTGCCTGCTGTGAGTTAATAGGTGTTAATTGCTCAGTTGTACTCCAATTACCCTACTGTGGCATTTCCTTATTTTCTTCCCCTGACCTTCCTGTTTGAGCTATGGTGCGTGGCGCATGCGTCCACTTACCGGGTTTCAGGCATGTTTTCATCCCCATACACATGCGCTTTTGGGCACCATATGTGCTCTCAGCTAAATGATGCTATACCTACCTCCCCACCCCTGTCCTGCGGCTTTGCTTAGCAATGGCCAGGCCGGATTTGCATTGCTCCAATGTGCTTATGGCTACGTTGGCACACCCCACTGCTGATGTCATATATACCTCTAAACCACTTCTCGGTGTTGTAGCGCTGCGCCGGCAGGACGTTTGCGATTCACTATTACCTACCTCATTTGCATGGCATTGACTACTAATTCCTAGTTACCACGCCAAACACTGTCACAGACCCTTAGCAACCCTTGCAGCTTGGTTGTGGTGTACCATACATACCATTGAGTATTATGGTGAAATCATGATTTGTATTACATTGAGATTTTATGACATTTGTATATATTTTCTTTGTGTTCCCATTTGCGCACACATGCCCTGCGGTTGTACTTTGCGTTACTGTGGACATGACATTAAATGTTGTTTTTTAGGTGTTGTGCATCTTTTCTTATGCCATTGGCTGTATATTTAGCCATTAGCATATGTTAACTTTGTAATACATGAGTCTGGTCCACTTTCGTAGCTCTGATGTTCTGTTTGGAAAAATGTAAACCGTGTTTTTTGGTTTACATTTCTGTGGGCTTACGCTACGCCTGCACCATTTCATGAATCGCTATGTACCTTCATTTGCATGGTGCGGCACTGCGCATGGGGTGATTAGCATACCTAAGCCGAGGGCTGCGCAGATCTGGCATACGCCGGTAGTGCACGTGGAATTGGATCATACCTGAATCGCTCAGCGGCCATATTTGGCGTTATACCACCTACGCTACGCCTGCACCTGGCGCAAGCTTCATGAATTCTGGGGTATGTGCCATGACAGGTAATCATACCACCTTATATAGAAAAAGTCATGAAGTCTACACAGATATAGTTTCCTTGATTATACCAGCCCAGACAGGGACTTCGTACTCATACATATTGTGATAGCATGTAGTATTAGACATTATACAATGACCCCCATTAATATTCTAACGTTGTAAATCAGAGTTATACTAATGGAAAAAGGTCCAGTCACCCGGACTTTCTCCATTAGTATAACTCTTTTTTTAAAGCAACAGAGAACGCAAGATCTCCGTTGCTTTTTAAACACTGTCTCGCTATGTTAAATGAGTTTAACATAGTGAGACAGCTTTAAAAAAAGTAACGGAGATCTTCCTATCTCCGCTGCTTTTTTTAAAGGTGTCTTGCTATGTTAAATGGGTTTAACATAGCGAGACAGCTTTAAAAAAAGCAAAGGAGATTATCTGTTGCTTATTTTAAAGCTGTCTCGCTATGTTAAACTCCTATAACATAGAAGAGACAGTTTGTAAAAAGCAACAGAGATCTTGCTTTCTCAGTTGCTTTTGCTCACAGCCCTGATGTACTGCATAAGCATACGCATGCACAGTGCATCAGAACTGCCACAGAATACCAAACAGCTGCGGAAGGGCAGCAAGGAGGCATTATACAATGCCATTATTTAAGAAAAGTAATTATTTTTTCTTAAATAATGTATAATAGCAATAACCCACGTCTGGGTGTGGGTAATGCTGGATTTACCCACGGTTGTCTTTGTTTGGCCACTCAGGCTTTGCCCTCGTGACCAAACCACACCAACCATGGGTAAATCCAGCATTACCCACACCCAGGCATGGGTTATTGCTATATTAACTACTTTAAAGCAATAAATGTTTGCAGTAACGTTTGTAATAATTAAAATAGCCATCATTAGTACAGGCATAAAAAAGTAATGCAGAGGCCAGGTGTGCACAACCAAAGCAGTTAAGATTAATAAAGTATCATAAGACACACTTAGTTAATGTTGTAGAATTTAACCAGGAAGTCATCACACTACACCCATAGCCTAAGCAGTTAAAGCAACATTAGCCATCTAGTTCTTCTCAGTGAACATCAGTGCCCTTTGCATGTCCATGTGGTGTGGTTTGTGGTATTTATATGCATCAAGAATCACCAGTGGCAAGTGTCAACCACAACCTGATGCATTATTTATTGACTGTGGTGTCGGTTGAAGACTGATCACTGATTCTCTAGATGTCACTCCAGTGGATCTATATCTGTGTGTGCTCCTAGGATGACCATATCCACACACACCCCTTCCATGTCTTTCCAGGTCCATTGACCTTATGCTGTGAACAGTGCATGGTAGTGTACAGAACTGCATCTGATCTGCATTTAAGACCTTCTGTTGTGTAGATAAGGCAGCTGGAATGCCTGTACCACAACTGTCATCTTTTGTACAGCTTAAGCAACAGTAGATATTACCTCAGGGTATTGCCTTTCAAAGTCATCATGTTATGTGGTTATGACCTATTATATCCCAGTCAAGGCACCAATGAGGTTGTTGTAAGATGCACAAATCTGTTTCTGCAGGCAGTCATTCAACTGTACCAGCATTAGTATTTCCTCTGGGATGCTTTTATGTCTTCCCTCCTTCCGGTCCTTCTGGTGATTGCTGGCCTTGCCTATTATACTGGATGGGTCCCATCACTGAAAGGATTATGCTGTATCCTAGTCAGCTGTTTCAAGAGCCTCTAAACTGTACTCAGTAGCTGCATAGCCTTCCTGCACCCTCATGTCACCTAAGCTTATTGAACATGCCTGCATAGACATAGGTAGAGAAGTAGTAGTACCTCCAATGTTTACTTCTATGCTGGCCTGTTTCTGCTGTGTTCAGAAATGGGCTTCTTCTGCCTCATCCTGGTCAGTATCTACTGTGTAATGTGGTGAATCACCACCCCCACCATCAGCCATGGCTGATGCCTCACCATGGCTAGCAGACACTAAGCCAGATGAGTGGCTTGGGGCAACAACAACAGTCCTTGAAAGGAAAAAAATATTTTGTGCTGAGTAACAGTTTGTATACATGCAGCAAGCACACAGTATATCAATACAGAACACTCAGAGAACTCCCAAATACAGGACTGCATGAACGTTTTCTAATTCCTGAAGGGCTTACTAAAACAGGCACCAAGAATGTCACATGAATCTATGTGCAAATGTGGACAAGCAATACACTTGAGGCATGTACCCAGCTTGCTCTAGCCATGTAGATACCCACATCAGTATTGACATTCAGCAAATAAACAGAATGATATGTAAAATGCACAAAATTACAGTTAGTAAAAATGTTCACAATACTGCAGACTACTTGAAATGGTTCAAGGCTCCAGAGAGCACCTCTGCAATACCAGGCTACAACTCTTACCACACTTTTCGGCCACCAAATCAGGACCAAAACACTAAAGGTGGAGGAGTGTTAATATTCACCAAGGATATTCACACCACCAGGCTAGTTGCCCAACACAATGCCTCTGAAATTCTCCAGGTGCAACTAACACTAGGTAAGACTGCAATCCAAATTGCAGCTTGCTACAGATCCCCCACCATACCCCAAGATTCTCACTACACCCTTCTAAACATACTGGAAAATATTAAGATAGAACCAAACACCCTAATACTGGGTGATTTTAACTACCCTGCCATTAACTGGGAAAACTACTCATGTACCATCACCTTTGCCCAACGGTTCTTGGAATTCATAAATTCCAACGCCCTGGATCAACTAATCCATAGTCCCACCAAGGGCTCCAGTATCCTAGACCTGGTCATTACCAACATGGGAAATCAATGCTCCACACCTATGGTCACTCCCTCATTAGTCAGGTATGACCATAAGCTAATCACCCTTAACATCCACATCCCACCCCCACCCCCCAGTAAGGAAACCTCCATAAAAAAATTCTCCATATCCAACTTCATGCTACTCAAGTCAGAAGTGACAAACTTCATGACACCCATGCAGACGGGAACTGAAAGTTCAACTGCTGAATCCTACACTAAGACACTGTACTAGCACATCCACCCATGCATGAATTGTGCCACCCCAAATAGAACCAAGATGCTCTCATCCAAAAAAAGGAAGCCAATCTGGTGGTCCCTTGCCATAAACAAACTTTACAACAAAAGGAAGAAACTGTTGCAGAAAAGAGGAAAATCCCAGGATGCAAAAAACTCCCTTACCAGTCTCAGTAAAAAACTGAGAAACCTCATAAAACCCTCCAAAGCTAGTTACGAAAATAAAATTGCCAAAGATTCCAAAGACAATCACAAGGCATTCTATAACTATGTCAATAATCTAAATGGCAATGCTCAGATCTGCTCTGAGCTAAAACAGAATGGCATTAAATATACTGATCCCAAGGATATTGCCAATATCCTGGCAGATCAATTCAGTGCCAAATTCACCCCTCTCTCACCCCCTAAATGGCCCATCTCAATACCGGAAGATTGCCAAATTCCAGTAATAATGGTCACACAGGTATAACACACACTCTCCAAAGCTAGGAATACAGCATCCATGGGACCAGATGACATCCTGGGTTGTGTACTACATGAACTACAATATGAACTGGCACCTCACCTAAGTGTCATGTTTAATCATAGCCTCACCTCAGGTTTCGTGCCCACTGAGTGGCACAGAGCTACAGTTATCCCACTCCACAAGGGGGGATCCACCTTGGATCCCGGAAACTACCATCCTATCAGTCTGACAAGCCTTATCTGCAAGGCCATGGAGCGTATTATCATGGAACTTATAAACAAAGACATTGGCAATCTTCAAACACTGGACCCCACCCAGTTTGGGTTCGTGAAGGGCTGATCTTGTCTCCTGAACCTGATTGACTTCTTCGAATCAGTCTCCAGAGCCATGGACAAGGGTAAGGTGGTCCACACAGCCTATCTAGACCTTGCCAAGGCTTTTGACACCATCCCCCACTCTGGAATCATAGATAAACTTACTAAGCTGGACATGAATCCTTACATCACCCAATGCGTTGCTAACTGGCTTACTGATAGAACCCACACTGTAAAAGTAGCCGACTCCAAATCCAGCTCCAGACAAGTGACAAGTGGAGTACCTCAGAGTTCAGTCCTGGGACCGCTCTTGTTTGGCATCTACTTCTCTGAAATACAGGCCAACACTAAGGGACTCTGGCTAACAAGGTTCGCAGATGACTGCAAACTGGGAGCAATTATTGAATCCCCAAATGATGTGGATACTCTACAAAAGGGCCTTACAGAAACAGATGTTTGGTGCCAGAGCCATGGGCTCAAGCTCAATGCCAAGAAATGTATAGTTATCCCCTTTGGGAAAAAATATGTATCTGTGAATTACGATATAGGTGGCAGTACACTAAACACTGAAAGTGTGATAAAAGACTTAGGGACACAGGTGGACAGTGGTCTCACCTTCGATAACCACATCACCACAATAGTCAGGAAATCCTTCTATGTGGCACACCTCATCACTAAGGGCTTTTCATCTAGAAAAAAGGAGGTCATTGTCCCACTGTACTCATCCCTCATTAGACCCATTATAGAATACAACACCCCATTTGATATGTACCTCTCAAGACATCTGCAACAACTGGAAAGGCCACAGAAATACCTCACTAAAAGAATCACAGGCATAAAGCAGATGCCTTACGCTGACCGACTTAAAAAACTCCAGCTATACTCCGTCGCATATCATGTACTCAGAGGTGATCTCTGCTTAACATACAAGGCCATGTCAAACCCAAAGCTGTTGGACATGCTACACTTAAAGAAATCCCAATCCCTCAGAGCCACACGCTCCAGGGATTTAAACCTTGTCATCACATAAACAAAACATGCTGGAGGGATAGGTTCCTGACCCAGAGACTCCCCAGACTCTGGAATATATTGCCCATACATGTCAAGCAGAGTGCCTCTTTGGCCCTCTTCAAAAGGAACCTTGATGATTGGATGGGAGAAAGGAAATTCACCCCAGGGATCACGTCAATCGCCCTGCTAGACAGGGGTCCAGGGAAATAAATAGTGTGGGAAGAAATAGCCAGGGAATTGTTATGGCCAGGCTTGTATAGGCCCTAGGGCTGATAGCCTAGTACCAACCTATGAACCTATGAACCTATTAACTTACATAGTTGTGGAGGATACCCACGTCAATGCCACCACCATGAATCCTATAGTCACTGTCATGATTGCCTAGAGAAATAAAACATTTCTCTGTGTCTCTCAAGTGGGCTGGAGGTGACCGTCCACAGAAGTCTCCCTTTCAGCCTCTGTATCCCTTCTGTATTACCGTCATCAGGGCTGGATACCAGTGGCATGGAAAAAGCAGGTCTGCAGTATGAATACACAGCCACTAGTCATATTCACCCTGTGGACAGTAATTTCTCACATTGGGCATCGTCACCACCACCACCCCCAACCTGACAAAGTCAATGTGTGCCAATGAAGGTCTTCAAGAAATACTGCATTTTCAGGTACTGGAATGTTATCCAGCCATCAGTGGGCTTGTGCCATCTTCACAATGCCAACACAGAAATAAATGTAAGTTTGCCTAAGCATCAAAACCATATTGGAGATAATCAAAAACATAAAAGTTAGCAGTAGTCATGTAACAGGGATCAGTACTATCAGATAAAATGCCCTATTAAAAACATCAAAAGCATACCCAAAATATTGGTTGTGGCAAATGTCACATTCTTCCATAATTACAGAGTAAATATAAGTAAAAATGCTATGAACTTGCAATTATAATGTTATACTGAGAATACCATCACTATATATGTACCACAACGGTTTACTATTAAAGGGTCGAACGGCACTCCTTCAAACGTCGTATAGTCGACAACGGAAGGCCGAAACTGCTAATCGCGAACTCGGAAAAACAATCTAGGAATGGGTTTCAACATGGGTCGAGGTAGGGGAGATGTTTGTAGTTAAGAATAATACGAACACCTACCTCAACCCATGTTAACACCTTTCCTAGATTGATTTTCAGACTTCGACATTTGACGTTTACGACCTTCCGGTGTCGACTATACGACATTCGCAGGAGTGCCGTTCGAGCCTTTAATAGTAAACCTACAACAACTAATGCAAACAGTTGTATATCAGTGCAAAAATTGCAAACAATAACCTACCTGATGACACAGAGGGATAAAGCACTGACTGCAGACTAGGGGCTCGGCTTTGATTAGTGTCTCAAGCATTTCACAGAGCTGGCAGGATGGATGGGTGTGCCTATCCTGAGTGTATCCTGACATGTGCTACATCAGTACTTCAGAGAAAGGAGTTGGGATCACAACTTGGGAGAATACATGTGAATTATTAAGCTGCTGACTAGCAGAAGCCTTCACCAAACAAGTGCATAGGAGCATCCATTTACGTAGGAAGTCATAATGGATTCCGCAGTGATGAAGGCTGTACATCCCACAGTCAGGGAATGGGTTAGGTCATAATACAAATATACCTTCATTGTTGCATTGTTGGAATACCAGTGGGTACACAAACAACCCTAATGGCTGCCTGAATGACACCCCCATATGGCTTTAAAAGATGAGATCGAGCCTGACTGAGAGGCTTGATGTTCGGCAGGTGCAGGGGGAAAAAGCATAAAAATATACAAGCAACAGTCAAATACCAAGTCACCTAATTTTATATAAGTTTATCCTTTGTAACATGGTATATGTATCTCACCAAGGAATGATAACTTCAAAAGTCTACAACTGACTTTGGTGCTTATATAACAAGTTGTTTATACCTTATATTATTAAAGAAGTTTTTTAACAGTGGAATCGTGTTATGGCTGGTTGTGGTAAGGTGACCAATACAGAACAACACCCTACTCCGAACTGTCATAATGGATGCTAAAGTCTATAACCATTTGCAAACATTCACAAATGGGCTGGACCCATGTAAACAGCAATGCATGACCTATATTCCTCATGCTGAAAGGAGCACCCACATAAATAGACAGCATCAGAATGACTCCATGGAGTTCCCATCTAGTCACTGTCTGTGAATAAAGGATTTCTGCTTCCAAACCTTATTTTTTCAAAATCACCCTGGCATTTAAATCCCATATGGGTGGAATAAGGATATCAGCATGAAACCTTGATAACGATGCATTTTTGGGCATTAATTGTGACTGCCTTTGTGTTCCAAACTGCCTTTTCAGACAATAGATGTCAGTGATAACCTATCTACTAAACTCAGTCAGTGGTCTAGAACTGGGAAAATAGGGGTCTAGTTTCATAATCAGAATGATGAATTGTCCTGGAACAGACCCAACATTAAGGAGAATTGGAAGTACTAGGTTCAAGAAAACCCGACAAAGACCTTCAGTGGATATACTTTATGTTATACTATTCTCCTTAAGGGCAGACATTCCCTTTTGTCGTCCAATGTGCTTTATACATTACAAATATTTTGGTACTCACAATCCCTTTTTGCAGATCTGTGTCAATCCATGCCTTTTCTGCCTTCACCACCTTTGTGCCCCTTCCAGGGTCATCCTTATTATGTTAGGAATCCTACTACTGCTTCCTTTTCAGACTATAACATGTTATACCCTTCTCATACTTGTTGTACACACAAAAATGTGGTGTGACACTGCCCATCCTCAGATTCACTTTCTCTTTGTTGTCAGCAGGCCTGAGGAAGACATCGTCATAAAGGCCACATAATTTCATTGCTATTTGTAATGTAATCATCACAATGCTAATTAAATTCTCCCATGAGACAACTCACCAATTTGTCCAACTATTCCCTTAACCAGCTCTTTCTCCCTAAAACCTATACCTACTTCTAATATCAAAAACACTCCTCACACTCAAAGCAACCACATTATCTCCCAATAGCCTCCACCCAGAATATATAGAAATTGCAGCCAATGCTCTGGCATACATCTGCTCTGTTCTGATCAACAGATCCATCTCTGAGTCATACATTGGAAACAATCCCACATCTTCCCACCAAGCAAAGGATGTTGCTCCGTTGATCTCTTTAACTGCAGGCCTATAGTCATTCTCCCTTCCCTATTTAAAGTCCTGGAAAATGCAATCACTAGCAGACACTTCAATACTTCACTGAAAATAATATTCTGTCTCCCTCCCAACATGATTTCCAGACTAACCATAGCACCACTACAGACCTACTCTATTTTTCTAGCACCATTCATCTGCACAAGATAAATGGGCAGATAGTTTCCTCAGTCTTCCTTAACATCTCCAAACTTTCAACACTGTCTCACATCCTCTGCTCCTACTAAAACTCACCAAGTTTGAACTTTCCACAAACTCTGTCAGATAGTTCAAAAGCTACCTAAAGAAGTGGTCTCAAAGTGCTAAGTGGGTGAAGAGTTATTCTTCTTTTCTTCCTGTCACAATTACAATTCCCTAAGGATGAATCATGGGCCTTCTTCTCCACAATATTTTTTTATTAATGACCGTCTTCTTCACTGGCAAAGCTACTGTTATTGAATATGATGCCGATTCCACTCCAACTTGTGCTACCAACAAGCTATCAGAGCTTAAAGAAAAATCACACAAGAAGCATTCAATGTCATTGAAGAAAATCTAGAACATTCCAAACTACTTCTCAACCCCCAAAATACAAAATGCTGCTATTATCCTCTAAACAAAACAGAACCCATAAATCAGACTTCACTATTATTTCATCTAACAACACCATCAACCTAGTCCCGCAAACCATACTCCTAGGCACTATTGTCAAATACAATTTAAAATTTGACAAACACTTCCATAACACCATAAACAAAACTCACAAAAAGTTAGGTCTCCTCTACAGAACAAAGCCTTTCTTCAATGAATATAGCCACAAAATCAGCTGTACTTAACAAAATAACTCAATGCTACAATAAAATTCCAGTTTGTTAATGGCCTCCCTAACTCAGCACACCACTGCCTTGCAACTGAACAAGTGAATTGGCTAGAACTCCCTAACTATTTCACTTTTTATAAACAAATAACTGCCCACAAAATACTATATGACTGCACATGTCCCCCCAATAAATCCACTCCTCCAGTGGTATGCACCTGGCCATGGCTTCCTCCCTAAAGACAAAACATGACTATAACAAAAGGAAGCAACTTATCAGATGACTCACTTTACTCAAAATATGTCTCCAAACTATGGAACAAAATTCATCCTGATCTAAAACTCATCACCAACCTTAAGCTCTTCAGAAATCACCTAAAGTCCGATCTCTTACATTTCAGAACCTGGAGATGGACTCCATCTCCTAGTTAATATCTCTGCAACTTCTAATCTACTGCTGTTATTCCACTTCCTGATGTCTCTTGTTAATCATTTTTTTCTCTCTTTTTTTCTCTTCCTCCAGCAGCACCTGTTTCTGTTGTATAGATTGCTTGCACACACCGACCTGGCCTAAGCGATTTCTCTCCAGAGCACCATTTAGAAAAATACATAGAGCTAGCAATTCCTACCAGAACCAAGTATCATGGCAAATGCAGAAACAATCAGCCGTGGTGGTCTACCACCACATACAACAAAAGAAAGAAAGAAACTCCTTAAATTGTGTAGTAGACCCAAACCCCATGTTCCCAAGGAAAATATCAGTAGCATTACAAATAAGCTGAAGAACACAATCAGGTTCATTAAATCCCATGAACATAGGTAGCCTCTGAAGCCAAAGATAATTATACATCCTTAGCTCTATTACAAAACAAATAATAAAAGGATATAACATAGACCAATTTAAAGTCCTGTCACTATACTTGGTATCGTTCAGACTGTTAAGAGGTGACCTGTGTCTAGCATACAAGGTATCCTCTGAACCAATACTGATGGATTTACTGCACATCGGCAATTCAAATGGCATCAGAAATCCCTGGTCTAGGTAGGGATCTAAACCTCTTCTGCAACATCAACAGAACAGTTTGAAGGTACAAGTATATCCTGAAGAGGATACCACTGCTGTGGAACAAACTCTCCATCCATATAAAACAAAGTTCATCATTATCCAAATTCAAGCACAACTTAGGCCTATGAACTGGAAACAGAAAATTTACCTGAGGACCAACCCCTGTACTATTAATGGATAGAGGCAGCTCCTAAATGCTTTACTCTATGCTTGAGTCCCCGCAAATTATCTATGGTATGATCCCAGTTATTCTCATTGGGGTAATATATAATTATTGACCATGAGATGGGTAAGGCCAATGTAACACCAAATGAGATAGGTTAATCTGAGCACCAAAAAGGAAATTGGCTAGGCTTAAAATGGCCCACAGGGGCAACTAACCCAGTGCTTACCTATGAACCTATGATAAACAATGCCCCACATTGCTCAGACCTTATTCATAATGGGGTCTCCTATTCTAATCCAATTGACACTGCTAATATCCAGGAGAGCAAATTTAGTGTCAGCTTCCTCCCTGAGAATTCTAGTCAAAGTCCCAAATTATCTGACTCACATACTCCCCCTAGTATCTCTAAAGATTTATTTTATTTTATTTTATTTATTTATTTAAGTTTGATGACTGGGGTAGTCCACTGGGCCAAGAAGAGCCTGTTTTCAATAGAGGCCCGGGGGGAAAAGCTCCACAATAATTGCAAGTTACATTTCAGATGTTACAAAAGGACATAGTTCATACAGCTAATTAAACATTTACAGATAAACTCCATGATATTTGCAACTGGCTTGTCACAATGTTACAAAAATGAAAAGACATAATTCAATACAGAAATTTCAACATTTACATAAAGTGAATATTTTTGTTATAAACTCAATTGTAGGTTTAACACTTCAAAATATATAGCTACTAGCCATTAGAAGGTTAGGAAAATATTATGCATGGAGAGGGTAATAGTATATTTGAGATTGGAGAGTATAATATAATAGATATTAGAAAGAAAATTAGTTTTTTGTAGGGTAGGGATTATTTTGGGTGGGATGAAGTAATAGTAGAGGTAGTTGGATGAGTCAGTGCAAGGTGGAATGGGGGGGGGGGTTTAAGTTGGAACGTGGCAAGGGCATTCCCATTTGGAAGAAAGATGAGAGAGTAGCTGAGACTTGAAATTTGTATGGTTAGGTAGGTTGCATAGGTGTGTTGGGAGAGAGAGTTCCACTGTTTAGCTAAGAAGTGGGACAGCAGTAGATGGCCAGGAGGTCATGCAGGTTTGTGGACCTGAAGGAGATTTTGGTTTTTGGATCTGAGTGAGTGGTTGGGAATGTAAGGTTTTAAGGAAGTAGTGAGAGCTGGGAAGTTGGCAGGTTTAAAGATGAGCTTGTGGGCAATGGTGAGTTGTAGGTAACTGAGGTAGTCGGGTAGTTCAAGCCAGTTGAAGGTGAGGGGGGAGTAGCAGTGGTGAGATGAGTTTTTTGAATTGGTTGCAAATTTGGAGATCTTGTGGTACCAGGATTCAAGTTTGGACCGAAGGCCAAGATGGAGATTGGTGAAAAGTGGGGCACCATACATAAGGGAGGGACTAGGAAGGTGGACGCAAGAGTTTGACGGATAGAGGGGCTTAGGAAGTGGTTGTGCCTGTAGAGGAGACCTAACTTTTGGTGGGTTTTCTTGATTGTGGAACGGATGTGGGTGTCAAATTTTAATTCTTCATCAATAATGATGCCAAGAAGCTTGGTGTTGGGAACAATTTCAAGGAAAGTTTTGTTTTGGCTCTATATGGTGAATGTGGATTTGTCATTGGAGTTTTTGGTAGGGGGGGGGGCATTAGTTTGGTTTTATTTGCATTTAGTGCCAGACAGTTAGACTCCATCCAAGTTTCTGTTTTGGAGAAGGCTAGTTGGGTTTTTGCTAGGAGCTTAGAGGGAGAGAAGGCTGAGCAGATGATTGTTGAGCCATCTGCATATTGGAAGATAGATGAGTCTGGGATAGATTGGTGAATGCTGTTAATGAATAGGGTGAAGAGAAGAGGGCCACCTGTGGGTGTGGGAAAGAAGGGGGAGGCTAAAGTTTTCCATTGGACAGCTTGTTGGCAGTTGGACAAGTAGCTGGAAAACCAGGCGATGGTGGTGGGAGAAAGGAGTAGAGTGGAGAGTTGGGATATAAGTAGGGTGTGTGAGATGGAATCCACAGCCTTTGACAGATCTAGGAATAGTGTGGATATGAAATTGCCTGATTCGCGTTCGATGTTTATGGTTTCAAGAAAGGAAAGAAGGGCAGTCATGGCACTGTGGCCAGGGTGGAAGCCATGTTGGGTAGGGAAGAGGAGACTGTTTAGTGTTAGGTGTGCCATGAGTTGTGCTTGTATTGTTTTCTCTAGTATTTTAGAAAGAGGGGAAAGGATGGCAATAGGCCTGAAGTTGGTGGTATCAGTATTTTTGCCACCTTTGTGGAGGGGGATGATGTAAGCATGGCACCAGATAGAAGGGACATATGATTCTTGTATGGCTCTATTTATAAGAATAGAGATGGGATAGGCAATGCTGTCTGCAGATTGTTTGAGGAAGGTGGGTGGAAGGTTGTCGAGTGCATTGCGACAGGGTTTGAGTTTGAGGAGAAGCCTTTTTATAGTGCTTGTGGGGATGGGCTTGAGGCCAAAGGATGTGGAGGAAGGACCAATTTCATGAAAGTGCTAACCAAGACCAAAAATGGGACCTGAAAAAATATCTGGTTACTTAAATAATTATGTTAAACATACCCTGGGATTCAATAAACTGAAAACTCTGTGCAGGAACAGTGTAGCTGTTCCTGCACAGAATATGGCCGCCGAGCAATCCAGTAAACTGCGCTTCTGATGTGCACAAGCCTGCCTACACTATTCCTGCATGGACACCACTCCTTAATGCTAAATACCTTGTTTGGTTTTGAAAAACATGCAAATGAGGCGAATTAGCGATTCAGCAAGCAGGCAGGCATTCGTGCAAGAATAGTGTTAGTTGCAGAAATGAATTTGGTTACTAGCCGAGTACATTTCTGCAAAAAACAAAATGGAGGCATGACAGCTCAAATAAAAGCATTTATTATAATCTGTAGGCATGCCAATGGCCAAATATATGGACATTGGCATGGAAAAGTGTTTCATTTTGTTAAAAATAAAAGCTTTTTTTTTCTGGCCGATCTCAGCCATTTAAGCATTAGGCAGCGGCACGCAAATGGGATTGTGCTGAAGAAAAAAATGTGAAAACACAATTTGCCATTATAGTCTATGGCATGCAGAATCAAAACAATACCAGGGAACAGTGGTTGCTAAGGGGAAAGGCTCTGGTGTAGTGCAGTAACTGTGGACTAAGGCAGTGGGATATGCAAATGAGGGGAAATTTATTGAATCACAAAAATATTCTAAGTGCCAAACTGCACCTAACCATGTAGGTGGTATAACATGATTGTGTAAGCAGGAGGAGCAGCAGACATGAAAAGGGGAAGAATCATGCTTGGTGTAAGCACATTGGAGCTCCACAGCTCCCAGATAAGCTTAGCTAAGCACAGCTAAGCAAGGGGGTGTGTCTGAGGCTGTAATGACTTATTTCATGAAATGAAGAGCGTGTTCGCATCTAGGAAGGGCCATTTCTCAGTGTTTACATTAGCTAAATGAGTTTTCACGGCATGCACTGGGTCTAAAACAAACAAAAAAAACCCCATAAATAGCAGGACTGTTTACATTTGAGCACCGGGTTTGCGCGGCATGCCTCAGGGCTTAAAAGGGGCAGAAATGGGAAAGGAGAAAAATGAAAAAAAAGGAAAGTAGAATAAAAGCAATCAAGTACAAATTACATAGCTAGCAGGTGGAATGCATCATAGTCAGCCAATCATACAGGCAGCATGTGCAACACAGCAGTATAAACTATGGAAACAACTTACAGTCTGTTTTTTCCCACAAACTCTGCACACTAATGTACACATGCGGGGCAATTTTTATCTGGAAATATGTTAGGGGCTGCTATTGCTTTGATCCATCAGTATGTACTAGATTCTGAGGGCAGTGAGAAGGATAATGCTGACAACCGCCACAGGCCGAGGAGGAGGAGGAGAAGAGTGTTCAGACACAGGGTAACTTACCAGGGGCTACATAATATGGAGATAATAGAGCGCTACAGGGTGGACAGAGACATACTGCAGCAAATCATCGAGCTGTGCCAGCCTCAACTCATACCCATAGCCAACAGGGGGGAACCCATCCCAGTGGATACCAAGGTATGTGTAGCCTTAAGAATTGTAGCTACAGGTACTTTCCAAAGACCTAATGAGGATATCACTGGGGTCTCACAGGCATCTGCATCCAGGATACTCCACCAGTTCCTGGATGCTATGCTACCACATGCTGGTGAGCACATTTACTTCTCCAACACCTGTGAGGAGAGGACCAGCAATATGCGTCTCCTCCACTGTGTAGCAGAATACCTGGAGGAACTGGGTGCAATAGACTGCATGCACATCCACATTAAAGCACCACCAGGTGAACAGGGTAGTGTCTACATAAACCACAAGGGCTTCCCCTCCATCAACTGCCAGGTCATGTGAAATGCCCAGGGCATTTTCATGAATGTGTGCGCTGGCAGCCTTGGAAGCTATCACGACCCCCACATCTGGCATTCATCACAGCTGTACCAGGCATTTGCCAGTGGGGGCATCCCATATGGCCATCTGGTGGGGGATGCTGGCTACATACTGGAGCTGTGGATAATGACACCCATCAGAAATGCACACACACACCCACACAAGAATGCCATAATGAGGCACACGCACAAACCAGGATTATAGAGCATGTGTTTGGGATGCTCAAGTCATGGTTCCACTGCCTTAACATATCTGGTGGAGCCTTGCAGTACTCTCCAGCCACATGTGCACACATGTTCATAATATGTGCCATGCTACACAATATGATCCTGTGGAAGCAGCTGCAGCAGGAACAGCACGGGGAAGGGCCACACAGCCCACCACCATTGCCAAGGTCCCCACAGGCACAGGGGGACTCAGAGGAGGAGGCCCCTGAACCTTCTCCTGTAGGCAGATGGAGGTGTGCCCAGTATACTCAGGCCTTGGCAAAGAGGCACCACATAGCACACACACTGACACTGTAGGGACTCCAGGGACTGACACCTCTCTGCCTTGCACACACAGTAAAATGGATGACACACACATCACATTACCTGTATCTTACCATGTATAGGCAGTGTACTGTGTGCATCCAACATAGGTGGCCCTCAAGCACCATCCTCACAACAGCCACAGGCACAAGGAAAGTCAGTCTGCTTAACAATAAATGAATGGATTAATATGCTTTTGTAGCATATGTATGGTAATGCTGCATGCATGCAAGGGAATGGGGTGGCCTACTGGGATAGGAGCAGACAACTGACAGCTATGTGGGACACCAGGAAATGTCTGCTCAATACTGGCCTCCCCCACACTATGCAGTAGTACCCAGGGTGGCAAATCCCACTGCAGTATATGTATAGGGATAACTACCTGGGGGTTCATAGGTCACAGGCATGGATGTCAGTGTGGGGTCCTATACCCACCTCTCAGACCCACACAGCAAGTTAGCTGTAGAAAACCAGAGAGAAATGTCTGGCAAAGCCCTACAAATGGAGGCAATGCTGAATTCCCCCCCTACAGACTCAGACAGTAATAGCCAGCAGGTCTCACAGTTGCAGTAAGGCTATGAAGGGTAAGAAGTCAGAAATTCAAATGTATGCTATTACAATCTGACCTGCGGTCTTTACTGATATGCCTCCATTCCCCAAGACAGGACACAATAGTATGGTAAATGGAACCAAAATGTAAAGCAAATATCAGCACAGTCTGTGCAAATGTGTACAGCTGACAGGTGCCCCCATATACCCACAGAAATGCAGTAACATGTATGTTTCCAGGGAGATAGCATAACACACATTGGCAGGGCTGTCACAATACACATGAAAACATGCTGCATGTTCACAATATGCAGAGGTCAATGGGCTATGTGTATGTGTGGTTAATATTGTCAGGATCTAGCCAGCAAGTTCTCCTGGCAGTTGTCTTGTAGTGCCCAAGGTACAGTGCTGTCTTTGACAGGGCAATGTGCAGATAACTGCAGTGCCAACTATTATGCATGTCAGTGATACCTACTGCTCTGCCACTGACATACCTGGAAGCCACAGTGCTATGTGGAATATACTACACATATAATGGACTTCTTGAAGGCTGTGTAGCTGAGGTGCTAAGGCTTTTATAAATATAGTACTTTCTGGTACTGTTGCCAGTGGTTATTTTAAATAATTATTTTATTTTTATGTTTGCTTTTACATATAATGGACATGCCTGCACAGTAGTATGCACTCTGTACCCACACCCATAACTCCCAACCTCTGAGAGCAAGACATCTGGACAAGGGCAGAAATAAAAGTGGAACAAAGGTGCAATGAGAGGCATGTGTTGTAAATATCACCCTTACATACTGAGAAAGTTGGTAGGGTGAGAGTTTTGCAGTAGTGGGAATTGTCTGAAGGTTATGTAGACTAAAACAGTAGTGTCTGTCATTATTTTGTAACATCATTCTTCAATTATATGTAGCTAACTTGCCATTAAAACACAAGTTTACATAGACAGGATGAAACCTCTAGCCAAACACCTGGACAATCTGCCAAAAAATGTACAGGTGAGAGGTATGGCCACACAAGGATATGACAACTCAGGATAGAAAGATGCCACACAAGCAGAAGATCCCCAGTCAGTATATCACCAAGTTCCTGGACTGTTTACACAGCATGTCATCACTTAGCTGGCTGTAGCCACACCTCACAACTGACCTTGTTGGGCAAGAATGTACATAGCTGCCCTATAATATCGGTCTATGCATCATACAACTAGTATTCCTCTGGTAAACCACTGTGATGATCCAAGGATATCTGGCACTAGGTAATGACACAATACATTGCAGTGTCAGACTATAGATATGTCAGAAAATGTCTGCTAAACAAACCCAGTACCCCGAGGAAAGTCCTGTGTACTCCTGAGCTGTATGGCTGTAGCACAGAAAGCCCCAGTCCGGAGTACACTTATCTCTGGAATGGAGTCTCACTATAACTATAGAAGGTCACACCGGGCATGCTCCTACCCTTAGAAAATCACAGGACATGTTGGAACCCACATCGGACTATATGACTGTATTGTGTATATATGCCTGTGCATACAGACAGCAATGTACACCTTAACTGCCCCCCACACACACACACACATCAGACAGGACTTCCCTCACTAGCTGTAGGTGGCCCATATGTGATATATCTACATCTGTTGCATGTAATACACAGACATATGTATGGGCAACAGGTAAGAACATATGTCAAGCATACACACACACATAGATGTGGGGAAATGAGAGACAGAGACAGTGATAGAGAGAGAGACACACACAGGGGGACACAGACAGAATGAGTCACACACATGGATACCCATACAGTGAAGTCCTGCTGTGGACAGTGACATACCAGTTGAAAACAATTGCACATGCAAGCATAAAAGGTGAGCCCCATTGTGTAATAGCACTGACGTTGGGTTCATAATATCATATCACCTGCCTGTTTGTGTGCATATAAGTCTAAGTATTAGGAGGCTGTTCCCACTCAGTACACTTCACATTGCCATAATTCACAAGATCTGCTGCTGTCATTCACCTTAGAAGTACCATTGGACACCTATCACACCTATAAGCTCTGTAGCATGTGCGATAACTGCGTAACACTATAGTACAAATAACTAGATAGGTAGGTAGGGGTTCTAATCTCAATACTGGCAACTGTGTGTGTGTGTGTGTGTGTGTGTGTGTGTGTGTGTGTGTGTGTGTGTGTGTGTGTGTGTGTGTGTGTGCATGTGCGTGCACATGCATGACAGTTATGTGAAGGAGTGTGTGTTTGTTTGTAGGGAAACAGTTTTAGGCCATTCCCACCCACAACACTTCCGAGTGCCCCACTTAGGTTCATAGGTTAATAGGTTCATAGGTGTGTACTAGGCAGATGGCCCTGAGGACTTCATAAGCCTAGCCATAGGATTACCCTGGCATCATGCCACACAACCTTAGTTCCTAGTGCCACTGTTGGGCTGAGCCACTGGAGTTATCCCCAAGGAGAATTTTTGATTTTCCAAACACTCATCAAGATTTCTCTTGAAGAGGGTGAGCGAGGTGCTCTGCTTGACATATATGGGAAGTCTATTCCATAGCATGGGCAGTTTCTGGGTTATGAACCTGTCCTTCCAGTACATTCTGTTGATTGTAGTAATGAGGTTGAGGTCTCTGGAACATGTGGTGTGGAAGATTTGGATTTCTTTAGATGTAGCATTTCTAGCAGAGCTGGCTCAGACATGGCTTTGTAATCCAAGCAGAGATCACCTCTAAGTAGTCAATATGAGACACAGAATAGTTGGAGTTTTTTGAGTCTGTCCATATAGAACAAGTGTTTACGGCCTAGGATCCTCTTTGTGAGGTACCTTTGCAGCCTCTCCAGTTGTTGCAGGTGTCTAGTGAGGTACATGCCAAATGGGGCATTGTACTCTATGACTGGCCTAATCAGGGAAGAGTAGAGGAAGACAATGACCTCTTTCTTCCAGGATGCAAAACCCTTAGTAATGAGATGTGCCACATAGAAGGACTTTCTGACCACAGTGGCAATGTGGTGATCAAAAGAGAGGTTGCTGTCAACCTGTGTTCCCAGATCTCTTATAATGCCTTCTGTGTTCAGTGGACTAACATCAATGTGGTAATTCATAGGAACTGGGTTTTTCCCAAAGGGGGTGTTAACACATTTTCTGGCATTGAGCATAAGGCCATGATTCTGAGTGAGGCTATTCTGTAGGATGTCAACATCACTTGGGGAGTTAATAATAGCTCCCAACTTGCGATTGTCTGTACACTTTGTCAGCCAGAGTCCTTTCTTGTTGGCCTGAACTTCAGAGAAGTAGATACCAAACAGGAGAGAACCCAGGACTGAATGACTCCACTCATGACTAGTCTAAAGTCTGACTTGGAGTTAGCTACTTTCACACTGTGGGTTCTGTCTGTGAGCCCGTTTGCAATGCACCTAGTGAAATAGGGGTTGATGCCTAGCTTAGTGAGTTTTTCTATGATTACTGAGTGGGGAATGGTATCAAAGGCCTTGGCCAGATCAAGGTAGGCTATATGAACCACCTTGCCTTCATCCACAGCTCTGGTGACTGACTCAAAGAAGTCGACCAAGTTGAGCAGGCATGACCTACCCTTAACAAAACCAAACTGTGTGGGATCCAGAGTTTGGAGATTCCCTATATCCTTGTTTATTACGTCCATGATGATGCATTCCATAGTTTTGCATATCAGACTCATCAGGCTAGTGGAGTGATAGTTCCCAGGGTCTGTAGTCACTCCTCCTTTGTGGAGAGGGATGACTGTAGCAGTGCACCATTCAGTAAGGACAAAGCCTGAGGTGAGGCTGTGATTGAACAGGGCACACAGGTGAGGTGCCAGTTCACTTTGTAATTCATGTAGAGCACAGCCAGGGATATTGTTAGGTCCCATAGAAGCTGTATTCTTGGCCTTGGACAGTGCTGTTTTAAACTGTGCAGCAGTAATACTGGGTGCCTGGCAATCTACTGGTATTGTGATTGGTCTTTTGGGGGGGGGGTAAAGTTGGCACTGAATCTGTCGGCCAGTATATTGGCAATATATGTTGTCTCAGTATAGGAGGTACCATTGTGCAGTTGCTCAGAGCAAATCTGGGTATTGCCATGGAGATTATTTACATAACTATAGAAGGCCTTGTGGTTGTCTTTACTATCTGCTGCAATTCTGTTTCATAGCTAGCTTTAGAGGATTTGATGAGGGATCTCAACTTTTTGTTGAGACTGATAAGGGAGTTTTTCCAGTCTTGGGACTTCATCTTATTTTGCATTAGTTTCCTCCTTCTGTTGTAAAATTTGTTTATGGCTGGGGACCACCAGATTGGCTTCCTTTTTTTTTATGGAGAGCATCTTGGTTCTATTGGGTATGGTGAGATCCATGCATTTGTGTACGTTTTTGTACAGTGCATTGGTGTATCATTCAGTGGTCATGCAACTATTCTCCATTTGCATGGGTGCCGTGAAGTTAGCCACCTCTGTTTTTAGGAGCCCAAAGTTAGCTTTGGAGAAGTTTTTCATGGTGGTTACCTTTGCTGGGGGGATGTAGATTTCCAAGGTGATTAGTTTGTGGTTGGATCTAACCAGGGAGGAGCTAACTATTGGTGTAGAGCAACGGTCACCCATGTTAGTAATGACCAGGTCAACAATGTTGCTACCGCTAGTGGGGGTAAGAATGACCTGGTTCAGGACATTGGAATTAATGAACTCCAGGAAATGTTAGGCAAGTGTATTGGTACATGAGTAGTTTTCCCAGTTAATGGAGGGGTAGTTGAAGTCACCTAGTGTGAGAGTGTTAGGTTGGAAAACTCCAAAAATACCACTCTATGAACCAACTCACCAAGGACAGGAAAAACACACTGAACAACTGGAGAAACTGTCACCATCCACTTTTACTGTGTTCCTAGTACTTCGGCATCAAGCCTTCCAGGGAAAAATCATGCACAAGAATGGTGCTTTCTGACAGTATGTCGGTTACTGGAGTTTCGGTTGGTGGAGACATATCCAATTCCAGGTCCAATTCAGTAACTACCTTTCTTTCCTGTACAGAAATGTGCAGAGAAAGGGATGAGAAGGTGGCTGCTTCCAATTTGTGGTCTTGTAATGGCCTGGGAGACCAGCAGGCAACCAGGTATGAGAGACTAGAATGTTTCCTTGTAAAGGAAGTGTCTTTATATTATGAATACCCGGTTGCTGGAGAAATATATCAGCCTGAATTTAACCCATTGGGGTTTAAAGTGTGGACAAACTTCCAGCTTCTGAATTTTCTGAAGCTGAAGCTGATTTATTTGAGGATTGGAAGAATATCTCTTTACAGTGTACTTTAGGGATGCATTTTGTCACAAATTACATTTAAAGGCATTTTTTTCTAAAACAAATCCAGAAAATGCAAATGGTAATGTAATGTGCAGCATTGATGAGGATGAGGAACCATTGCTAGATTTGTCACTGCATGAAAATGAGTTAGTGGATATTTTTGCTTATGAACAAGGGCTTGAAAGTAATAGGGATAGTGTTGGGGATGGTTTTTCATATTACACTGGCTATGGAAAATTTAGTATTCCTAAGGTTCCTTATATTAGCACTTTTTATTGGCCTAGAACTGTCTCAGCCATAATAAATTTTGAGAAGGTGTTATACAAACAGTTGCAAGTTGAATATAAGAAGTTATAAGCCCCATAACTTGAAAAAGCATGAACAGACTGCATTAAAGCAGTTAAGAAGCTTGAATAAAGATTATGTTTTTGCACAGGCAGATAAGGGGTGTAAATGGGTAATAATGTCTAGAGTGAAATATAACAATATGGTGAAGGAATTGTTGCAGGAAGTTGGTGTTTATGAACAGGTGCAGTCAACTGTTCTGGATGCATATAATGACTTGTTGCTGGAATTACTTGAAAAGGGAGAAGACTGGGATTTTTTTCCACCACTGAAGTCAAAGTTACATGTAAAATATCCTAGAATGGCTACGTTTTATGCCATTCCCAAGGTACACAAGGACTTAACAAATCCCCCTGGAAGACCCATAGCATCAGGGGTGGGGGGATATCTCCAGAATATTGGTATTTTTCTGGATGCACAGTTGAAAGAGCATTTGAAGCGAGTCCCTTCACACATTAGAAATGGTAAAAAGAGCTCACAGACATTTTGGGAGGTACTGAGTAGCAAGAGGATTTTTTCTGGGCAACTGTTGATGTTAAGTCCTTGTATACCAATATTTCTCATCAGTGGGGTCTGGAAGCAGTAGCCAAACTATTGGGGGAAGGTCCCAGAACAAGTTATAATTTACAGCTGTTGGAGTTTGCACTGACACATAATGT
This sequence comes from Protopterus annectens, assembly GCF_019279795.1. Taxonomy (NCBI): domain Eukaryota; kingdom Metazoa; phylum Chordata; order Ceratodontiformes; family Protopteridae; genus Protopterus; species Protopterus annectens. Next base: position 552,104,511 of record NC_056748.1, read on the forward strand.
ATTTAGTTTTGAGGACATTTTTTCTACAGATAACAGGAACTGCTATAGGGGCATCCTTTGCCCCATCTTATGCCATAATTTTTATGGGGTTTTTGAGGAGGCTGTGTTTACAGGAATACGTATTTTTTGGAAAATGTTACAGTTTTCAAATGCTATTTTGATGATTTGTTTTTTATATGTAGAGGGGAGATTAGTCTTTCTGAACAGTTCATGCTGGAACTAAATCAGAATCAGTATGGCATCACAGTACCTATCAAACTCATAGACATAAGATACAGTTTCTAGATTTGGAGTTCTTTGTGGATAAAGACAAGCTAGTGCCTTTTAAACCCTTTTCTAAGGAAACAGTGGCTAATAACTTTTTGAGTGCAGACGGCCTGCATCCAGAACATTTACTTGATTCTCTCCCTTATGGAGAATTCAAGCGCATTAGTGACAATGTTCATGACAGAACCACTTTAGATGGGGAATTTAACATTGTTAGATGCAAGTTGGTGAAGAGAGGGCATTCTAGCCAGGTGTTAAATAGGGCTGAGGAAACAGTGAGGAAGCAAATTGCTGGTCAGAGAGTATGTAGTCATGCAACACATCATGGGTGTGGAGATTATCATAAAGTGGGCAAGGATGATTTTTTTTTTTTTGTTAATAAATTTTCTCCTTTTTCAGCTACATTGAAGGCGTTAGTGCACAAGTTTTGGCCTATTATACAGCAGGATGAGGAAGTGGGCAACATTTTCAAGGGCAGGGTTGTTTTTTCTCATAGTAGATTTCACAACCTGAAGGAATTATTGAACATTAGGGCAAGTAGACCCGCGGTGGTGGTGCTGCGATAGAGTTGTCGCCTCACAGTAAGACGCTGTCCGATTTGTTTCTCAGCTAGAGCGTCTTCTTGCATGGAGACATGCGTGAATGGGCGTACCTTCGTTGAAGGTTGTGTGTCAAGCCTGGCAAGCTGGTACGTAAAAATCGGACCGGAGTTCCGCTGTGGCGACCCCTAACCGGGAAAAGCTGAAAGACACAAACAAAGGACAAGTAAGATGGAAACTGGTTCTAACACAGTAAGCACCTTCAGATGTGGAAGGTGCAAGGTATGTGACAAGGTCAAGAACATTTCAGGTACTTTGATTAATGGAAAGAAGTTCATCACCCTGGGATCTTACAATTGCAGTACCAGTGGGGTTGTTTATGCCATTGGATGTGATTGTCTACCTGCAAAGTGGTATATAGGCCAAACCAGAAGAATGGAGAAAAGAAGAATTAAGGAGCATTTGGGGGATGTGAGGCATGTTAGGCTTTATAATCCTGTGGCCCAGCATTTCCACGCTGTTCACAATGGTAACACTAGCAGTTTATTTTTTTATGTTTTAAACAAACTTTATGCAGTACAAGGTATGGAATATGGGTGCATTTTGTTAAGGATGGAAAGTAGATATATTATTAATTTTGGAATTTTGTGGCCCCATGGGCTTAATTTGGAGTTAGATTTACATGTATAGGATAAAATATTTTTTCAGTATGCATTATTTTATAAATGCATAGACATATAGGATGAATGATTTATATGTATAGGGTAAAATATTTAAGCATTTGTTAATCTGAAGATGGATCGGTTCATTGGCATGAACTTCTTAAATTATTAAGTTAAATGCAATAGGAATGTAAGGGGTTGCATTTTAAAAGTTTGTTGATGCACTTTAAATGTTTCTAAAGCACTTTAATTGCTTAGGATGCACTTTAAATTTACATTTTCTTGACTTACTGATTAATTGATCAACCATTGCAAGGTAAAATGTTTTAGTATTTGTTAATCTAGAGATACATACGTGCTTTTGTATTAACTTCTTAAATTATAATGTTAAATGCAATAGAAATGTAAGGGGTTGCACTTTATATGTTTTGATGCACTTTAAATGTTTCTGAAGCACTTTATTGTTCAGGATGCACTTTAGATTTTAACTTTCTTGACTCACTGATTAATTGATCAATTATTGTACAATTGAACTGAATAATGAATGTAGTGAAACGTATATAAAGCACACCATTTTTGTGCACAATTTTTCCCTGGAAGGCTTGATTCCAAAGTACTAGGAACACACTAAAAGTGGATGGTGACCATTTTTCCAGTTGTTCAGTGTGTTTTTTTCAGTGTTAGGTTGGACCCTAATATTCTTCAGGGTGCTTAGGAATGTAGATTATGAGTCTTGGGACATGGTTGGGGACCTAGAGCAGGCTACAACATGAATTGCTGTCTTACCCAATGTTAGCTGCACCTGAAGTATCTCTGATGCATTATGATGGGCTACCAGTCTGGAGGTGTGTGCATCCTTTATGAATATGGAAACACCACCGCCTTTGGAGCTTTGGTCCATGTTCTGGGCCGAATGGTGTGGAAAGAGTTATAGCCTGGTAGTGTAGGGGGTGCTTTCTGCTGCCTTGAACCAGGTCTTTATTACAGCACAAATGTTATTGTTCTCTATTTTGAGTGCTTTGAGTGTGTGAATTTTGAGATTTATACTTATAACGTTGAGCAGCATGACCCTCAGATTGCATTTGTTTGTAGCTGTTACGGTGGTAATTTGGTCTTTAGAACACCACCTAAAAAGGCACTATAGGGGTGGCAAGAGCCTTGGCCAGTATCTGGAAGCCTAGGCATGACAGATGCAAGCCATCTCTGGCAAAACTTTGGGGTCTACCAATCATGTCATCCCAGGCAGACAGATACTGGATCCCCTTAGAATGACACCAGAAACTTAGCCAGTTGTTGAAATCAATCATTTTCTGCTTGTACTGTGGTATCATTCTGGGTGATGGTAGGATGCTGCTCAGGGCTAGGGTCATATCCGCCTGGGCTACATAATCCGAGAGCTCCTCCATGTCCCTTTTCATGTAGTCCAGGGTAGATATGTCTCAGGTCATTCACACCCAAATGTACAATGACTGAGTCATATTTGTACCTGTTGTTGAGGGACCTGAGTGCATGCATTATGTAGCGTTTCCTGGCACCTGACAGCAGCTGACTATTACTTTCTCCTTATTCATCCTAGTGAGTGGGACATCAGTGTGCCTCACTATCAAGTCACCTGTGACTAGTGTGTTGGGAATGCTGTTTTGCCTTAGGGGCTTTGGTTGAATGGCACACTGTTTAGGAGAGTTATGTGTCTCATGATTAGTGTTGTGTTGTGGTGGTCGAGTACATTAATGCCATGGATGTCTCTGCTGTTTGGGTAGATTTTTATTGAGAGCCTCCATGAAAGTGGGTGTGTGGTTTGTGTTTTTATGTGAAGGCAATGCTGGTGTGTGTTCTGGAGGGCTATGTGTTCCATGTGATGTGGTGCAAATGTTCACCTTCTCCTCTTGAGCAGCTATTCCGATCTTGGCTGGAGAGGGAGTGGCTTCCAATTTGGATATATAAGTGCATCTCTCATAAGTCTGTGTGTTGGGAGGTAAGAGGAGAGGGTTGTCGGTGTACATGAGACAGCTGCTACATCGCCTTAGGATGCCTAAGTTCACCAGGTTAATAGGAGAAAGCACAGGGAACTGACCTTTAGACATGCCTGGAGGGATGGGCATTAATAATAAGTACTGGATCTGTTTCCTTGTAGAATGTTTAGTGCTGGTAGCACTTTTGTGTGCTACAATAATTGCTACAATAAATCTGGTAAAGTGCTAGACTAATAAGCTAGTAAAAGTGCAGGAAAGGAGAGAACTAGTAGATCTAAGGGAAAATTGAAGAGCAGATGTTGGCACCTCTCAGATGCTTACAAACATTCCTGGATACAGCAAGTCTGTATCTGGACTAGACTAGTTACAGGAAAGGTGGAAAACAAGCACAAATGTGGGCTTTTGAACCAGAAAGTTGAGAAAGATGGAAAAACTGCCCAAACAGCCAATAAACTACAATTTCTGGGCCAGAAACCACTCCTCTTGTGGTAGATAGGCTACCTAGTGCTTACCACTCCCACTGATAAGCTAGAAGGCTTCCCTCCAATACAGAAATGCTTGGGGGCTCAGAAGCTTACATACAGTCCTGGATACAGCAAATCTGTATCTGGACTAGACTAGTTACAGGAAAGGTGGGAAAAGGGCAAACATGGGCTTTTAAACCATAAAGTTGAAAGAAATGGAAAAACTGCCCAAATGGTCAATAAACTACAATTTTTGGGCCAGAAACCACTTCTCTTGTGGTAGATAGGCTACCTAGTGCTTACCACTCCCACTGACAAGCTAGAAGGCTTCCCTCCCACACAGGAAGGCTTGGGGGTTCAGAAGCATACAAACAGTCCTGGATACAGCAAATCTGTATCTGGACTAGACTAGGTACAGGAATGGCGGGAAAAGCACAAATGTAGGCTTTTAAACCAGAAAGTTGAAAGAGATGGAAAAAATTGCCCAAATGGCCAATAAACTACAATTTCTGGGCCAGAAACTACTCTTCTTGTGGTAGATAGGCTACCTAGTACTTACCACTCCCACTGATAAGCTAGAAGGCTTCCCTCCAACACAGAAAGGCTTTATCAGTCCTACTGATGTCATTCCCTTTATCAGCACCTTTGGCCAGTTTGTCAGCCCAGCCCAGTAAGCTTTGAAGCATGTGCGATAACTGCATAACACTATAGCACAAATCACTAAATAGACAGCGGTTCTACTCTCAGATTAGTCAAATGTATGTGTGGGTGTGTAAGTGTGTATGTTTGTAGGAAGAAGTATTTTGATAAATTTCCCACCCAGTGCCCTACTTTATCAGTCCTGCTGATGTCATTACCCTTATCAATACCTTTGGCCAGTTGTCAACCCAGTAAGCTCTGCAGCATGTGCGATAACTGCGTAACACTATAGCACAATCACTAGATAGGCAGGGGTTCTACTCTCAGATCCAGCAAATGTGTGTGAGTGTGTAAGTCTGTTTGTAGGAAGAAGTATTTTGATAATTCTTCCACCCACTCCCAAATTTATCAGTCTTACTGATGTCATTCCCCTTATCAACACCTTTGGCCAGTTGTCAGCCTAGTAAGTTCTGTAGCACGTACGATAACTGGGTAACACCATAGTCCAAATCACTAGATAGGCAGGCATTTTAATCCTCAATACTAGTAAGTCAATGTGTGTGATAACTGTGTAACACTAGTATACAAATCACTAGATAGGCAGGGGTTCTAATCTCAGTACTGGCAAGTAAGTGTGGGTGTGTCTCTCTAACTAGATAGGTATGTTTGGGTGAGAATCATGTGTGTTTGGGTGAGAATCATATCCTGTGTGGGTTATACCATTTTTGATGTGTGTACCATCCACACCTGTTTACCACCTCATGATTGCATTACTTTATATAGAATGTTAATGGCATCTGCCTCACATGCAGCATGTTAAACCATTGTACAGGCCATACCAGTCATCTGTACAGATGTCTATGAAATATCCAGATGTTTGCAACATATATGTGGTCTTTGTCCCCTAACAATGGCCATGTATGTGATATTGTTGCCAAACTGGCCACAGTGAGTGTAGTGACATACATGCCAGCATCAGATATCATGCCTGACTAAAACATCATAGTTGTACAACGTCTGTTACCCTATCACTTGCCCAGGCCTGAAGGATCAATAGCTGACTCCAGCTGCTATTTCTGGTGGGTTATCTCACAATCCATGAAGGCATTCACAACATTATGTGTTGTAAGAGGTAGTGGGTTATGTCCCATGCATATAATCGATGTGGGGCATGTCATGTACATGTACCATTATAGTACATTAAAGTGGATATGTAGGTTTACTAATTTGTCTATTGCCAACTGTGTTTGTGTTACTGTATGCACATTCCCTGTGTCAGTCTTTACTGTGTGTATGCAAAGGATCTACCATTTTGTCTCCCTGTTCCACCTGTGAACTCAAGAATATGTACCACAAACCTGTCATACACAGTACCATGCATGCCCTCACCAACTGCATCAGGGTTGAGTGTATGGGAAAGAAATGACAGGAGCAACAGGTGCTTACAGGTGAATCTGTTATGGTCAATTTAATGGCTAAGCTTGTGAGGGACCTACTGACAGTACTCCAGTAACCTGTTCTGTAGGTATGAGCCTGTGGTACTACACAACACTGAGATGACATGTCTGAAGGCTACCTGTCTGTGACAAGGGGTATGTATGCAAGGTCACACTGTCTGACAACAGTGTCCATCATGCACTGTTGCATGCAGTAGAGTTTTTAACCAGATTGTTTAATAAAATCTTGGAAAGTGGGAGGATGCATGAGGAGTGGACAAAAAGTGTTTGGGTACCGATTATAAGAATAAGGGTGATGTACAGAACTATAGTAACTACAGAGGGATAACACTGATCAGTCACAGCATGAGGTTATGGGAAAGAGTAGTGGAAGCTAGGTTAAGAAGGGAAGTGATGATTGGTGATCAGCAGTATGGTTTCATGCCAGAAAAGAACACTACAGATGTGATGTTTGCTCTGAGAGTGTTGATGGAGAAGTGCAGAGAAGGTCGGAAGGAGTTGCACTCTGTCCTTGTGGACTTAGAGAAAGCATATGACAGGGTGCCTAGAGAGGAGTTGTGGTACTGTATGAGGAAGTCAGGAGTGGTGGAGAAATATTTAAGAGTGCTACAGGATATGTACAAGGGTAGTGTGACAGGGGTGAGTTCTGCGAGGAGAGTGACAGATGCATTTAAGTTGGAGGTGGGATTACATCAGGGATCAGCTCTGAGCTCTTTCTTACTTGCAGTTGTGATGGACAGGTTGACAGACAAGATCAGGCAGGAGCCCGATACACTGTGATGTTTGCAGATGACATTGTGATCTGTAGTGAGAGTAGGGAACAGGCAGAGGAGACCCTGGAGAGATGGAGATATGCTCTAGAGAGGGGAGGAATGAAGCTCAGCAGGATTAAGACAAGAATATATGTGTGTGAATGGGATGGAGGATATAGGAATGGTTAAGATGCAGGGAGTAGAGTTTGCAAAGGTGGATGAGTTTAAATAATTGGGATCAATAGTTCAGAGTAATGATGAGTGGGGGGAGAGGTGAAGAAGAGAGTACAGGCAGGATGGGGAGGGTGGAGAAGAGTGTCAGGAGTGATTTGTGACAGACGAGTACCATTACGAGTGAAAGGGTAGGTCTACAAGAGGGTAGTGAGACCAGCTATGTTATATGGGTTGGAGACAGTGACATTGACAAAAAGGCAGGAGTCAGAGCTGGATGTGGCAGAGTAAAAGATGTTACGATTTGGACTGGGTGTGATGAGGGTGAACAGGATTAGGAATGTGTATATTAGAGGGTCAACCCAGGTTGGACAGTTTGGAGACAAAGCCAGAGAGGCAGGATTATGTTGGTTTGGACATGTGCTGAGGAGGGATGCTGAGTATATTGGGAAAAGGATGGTAAGGATGGAGCTGCCAGGTAAGAGGAAAGAGGAAGGCCTAAGATAAGGTTTATGTATGTGGTGAGAGAGGACATGCAGGTGGTTGGTGTGACAGAGCAAGATGCAGAGGACAGGAAGAAATGGAGACAAGATGATCTGCTGTGGTGACCCCTAAAGGGAACAACCAAAAGAAAGAGAAGGAGAGCTAATGTCAGTCTTCACAGGTTGCCAATGATTTGCCAGACATAACACAACTCTATGAGTAAATGACTACAAATATGAGGCGCACACATGGTCAATGTGCATAACACTGGACAGTTGAATGGTATGAGCTCAGTATATCACATGCAGTTCAACACACATGTCTGCAACAGTAGTTTACTATACAAATACCCTGTATAGGTCTCTCACATTTCTGAGACAAACATGTATATCATAGTTGTTTTCACAATTAACATATGGATATCTACGACATCCCAGTAGCTGACCTAGCAGTGTCACAGTCAGTATTGTTCAACATACACTCCAGTAGTAGTCATATGTGAGCCATCCTTTCCTGGGGTGACTCAGGGACCTGAGCTGTGATCTATATCACTGCAGACAGATCCAGATGCTATGGCCATAGGTTCTTATCAGCAATATATCAGTACAGCAAGTCTTGTTGAGACATATTTGTTGAACTTCCTATTTCCCATTATTACATACCCCCTACTGTATTCCATTACATGCTTACTTGTTTAACATACCTTTTTTTCCAAGTATAGTTGGTTTGATTCCGATTTGTGTTGGTTGGTTTGCTTGTTTGTGTGCCTGTCTGTCTCTCTCTCCAAGATGTAGGGTATACATCTGTTTTGCATAGGCAGCAACTTGCCTTTTGTAGGTAATACTCATGAGCAGCTGATGGCCTGTGCACCAAATTGGTGTCCCCCCACTTGCTAATTGCATGCAGAACAGCTGTGTTGTTATTCCTATAGCCAATGACATGGCAACACACTCCTATAACTGAGTACTTCATATGGGCATTTCCTGTGAGGAGGATTTCATGGAGGTGTGTGAACAACAGCATCACAGAGGGTATTTGGAAATACATCTTACAACAAAAACTGTGGAGACAGCCCAAAGAACTGAGCAAGAATGTTCCAGACAGGGACAGAATGTAAGTATTGCTGTTATACAGTTGAATCAATGCTAGTTTAACAGGGTTTGTGTGTACATGGCTTTTCTGCATGGTTTTAAGTCTGACACTGTTATGTGGTTGACATAAATCTCAGCTGCAGGGCTATCTGCAGAATGGCGAGAATTTGGACTCTTATGTTTGGTGTGTTCCTCAGACATTTTTTTGTCTTTGGAAAATCAGTAGCATACCCTGGGGATTGCAGTCAGTAAATAGTATCATCCATTTGTGTTTCTGACTTCATAACCATCAGAAAAGATATGTTATAACAAACCCTGTTACACCAGCAACTGTCTCAGTTTATAACAGCAATATTTCACATATGCTCCTGTTTTTGGGCCTCTGTCCCCCAAGTATGTCAGGCTTTGTCCAAATGTCAGGTTGATAGGTATGGTATATCATTATTTAGTGCCTTCATTCCTGATACCATCGCAGTAATGTATCAGAATGCCAGACATGTTATGTGGAAGAGGCCTTATATATGAGGACAAAGCCTGGACATTCTGTGGGACTCTGTACAATTGAGAAGTCTGTGTACGTCTGGCAATTGTTGACAGACTATCAGGATTGTATAGCGGTGTAGTGTGCAAATGTTATTTGGCATGTGTATGGGGGGGGGGTAGATGTAAGTGTTATCCTTTTCTATCTGACTGTGCATGCTGCTCCAGTTTCTGGTGTTCTATCGGCTGTATATGTTTGTAGGGGCAGACTGACACATGTCCCATACCATTATCGGGCGTCATACTACACTGTGAATTGGGCCAGTATATGTAGTTGTAGTGTGCGAGTGGCAAGCATGATGATGTTTTTGTTCACACAGTCCATATACTCTACTGTTCATTTGGCTTACCAGTATGTCACTGTAACTGTGATGAAATCGGTTGTGGGTATGCACTTTCACACCGGTGTCTGTTTTTCAGTGCTGTTACATACCTGTAGTGCCTGATATGTCTGCAAATACATGTGTAATTCCACATAGTGGATTTGGGTTAGTGTTGTGTCAGTCTGACTGTAGTCTGGACGTTGCTTGGTGACATGCTTAGCAGCTGAGTGTAGTTTCCCTAATGTGATGTTATGTCCAGATATTTCTAGGATGCACTGTTGCCTGGCCCCCATAAGTGTTATGTATTTCTGCCACATCAGTGGGATGATGTGAGGATTTAAGTCACTAACTAATGAGAAGTAATTGAGTGTTGGACTTTTGCTATTTCAGTCAATATATGTTAGGACAGACAGAAGGGTGTTACTGCAGCACCTGTGTCAGCTTATCTACTCCAGTATTTCAGATATGTCCCTGTTTTCATGCCTTTCTCCCCCCACTTTGTCAGGCTTGGTCCAGATTCGTTGCACTAAGGGATTCTGAGCATACCTCTCGACTGGCCAAATTGTTTCAGAATGTACAGGTTTATTGCTCAGATTTCTGGTTTGTTCCATAGATTCATTATTTTTATTTCTCTGGTAAATCACTGTGATGATCTGAAGATTTCTGTCAGTAAATTATGACATACATTTCAGTTTCAGCAATCACATCCTTCAGAACATGTATGCTGAAACAAACCCTGTTACTCTAGCAACATTCTACATTTATAAGAGCAATATTTAAAATATATCCCTAGTTTTGGCCCATTGTCCCCCCATTTTGACAGCCTTTGGCCAGATTTCTTGCACTAAGAGGTTGAGAGGTATGGTTCTGAGGTATGACTCCACTACATGTTATGAGCATATATATATATATATATATATATATATATATATATATATATATATATATATATATATATAATTTTCTTTCTTTATTTATATACATATTTTATATATATATATATATATATATATATATATATATATATATATATATATATATATATGTATTATATGTATATCTCTATTTATATTATGTATATATTTTTCCATATATATTCATCTCCATACATATATACATGTTTATACGTATATATACAAAACCTGACCAATTCTACAGAATCTTTTCCCTACTGTTGAATGACTTTACTGCATGATATATGTGAAAAAGCATCAAAACTTGCTACAGCTCCAATGTTGTAGTGGTACATTGCTCTGACTATGGTATACAGGGCCTTGGGTTCAAAACTTGGCAGGGCTAATTATTTTGTTGCTAGGCAGAACAGTGGCTGATGGAGACAGAGTGATTAATGCAGTTTTAAGCAGCTTTAAGTGGGTTTGCGTGGGTTTGCATGATAAGTGACTCCAACACATGGTTAACCATACAGACGCTTAATCTGTGTTGGCTTCACTTAGCATTGCACAAACTCACTTACTCCCTTGATAATTTTTTTAAAAGAAAAGAAAATAGGGTGATAGGAAAGTGGTGAAAAAGGGGCACACAAAGGTAAAAACAATATGAAAGATAGCTAGGGATGTGCAGGAAGGGTATAGGGAAGGTCCATAGCTGTCCATTTCTTATACGTCAACAGATGTGCATTTGTACAGAATTTTGAGGTGAATTTGGACACTCAAACTCCAGAGAGATGGATGAGGACTAGAGAAATGTGTTCTCAAGTCAATTGGACTGGATTACATGTGTCCAGTGGACATGTGCAAAATGGACAGTTATGTATTGGGCGATTTTTTTTTTTGGGACATATGCCCTTTTCTTTTTTTTTTAAGGTGAGAGTGGGATGTTGGGGAAGGATTGTAGGTATGTATGGGGAGGTAGGTTGGGTAGGGAGACAGATAAGACAGACAAGACAGCAGATAGGGGTGGCATATGACACATGAGGGGGGTAAACACATTTGACACAGAGGGTGGTTGGGAATCTGAAGCCCATGGGGCCCCCATTGGTTACAGTGGGACTGAGATCCCCATCCATGGGCAGTCACCACTGCACCTTCATGGCCCCAAAGGTGGCTGTGCTGGGGCCTGTCCATCAAGGTGCACCAGGCAGCCCTCAATAGGGCACAGCTGCTTTCCAAACTCAGATCGAAGGGTGCTACACAACAAACCCTGGATCTGATTGCAGGTGACAGCCTGCTGTCCACACCTGCTCTCAGGGGCAATGGGCCCCTTCCCCTCTGGTGGTTCCACCTAAAGGTGGTGCAGGGCCAGCAGACAAGGGAGATCCAGGTTGGGTCCCAGACATTCAGGGGCCCAGTGCCACGACCAGATGAGGTGGTACAGGTGGATCCACTGGGGTCTGCCTTCCCAAATGCGCTATGGTGTTGAGGTTTTACAAAATATGTTAGTCATTAACAACACATTTCAAGATTAGTTATAACAGCATGCATGGGTGTTCCAATTAACCCCATAAAACAGATCTGAAACAGTTGCATAGCAAACAGAACACATTCATAAATGGAACAACAGTATATATCATAACAGCATGCCAGTAACATTGATGGTAACAGGCCACCAACAATGGTATTTGAACAAGGTATGTTAACATGCAAGCAATCAAACATGTTAACAATAATATAACAAATGTCCCAACATTAGGGTTGGAGCACAACATACCCATAGTATATGAGTAATAATTATTGATGCAGATGAGAGGTGGGGGGAAAGACAGAAAATCCATTAACAACTGTTTATGCTTCTATTTTCCACAACAGTACTGCTAAATACTCTACATCTACCAATTCCCATAGCTTCAATAGTACAAAAATAACTATTAAACTGTTAGCCTGGAATGGTATGAGGCAAACTGTGACAACTCTGGGTACATGACTAGAGGGGACTCATACATGTCAGGGTTACATATCTCGCACAGGAGGGGTACACTGAACTGCTGCTATGTGAGTGTGCTACTGGCATACGTCAACTGGTTTCCTATCTATGTCCAAGATTATCTGCAGTAGTGACCACTAACCATGATAGCATGACACTTCAGAGACATGTATCAGGAACATACCTCTCAACCTCTTAGAGCATGACACCTGGACAAAGCCATACATAAGAGTGGGACAAAGGCCCATAAATATGGACAATTTTTAAATATTGCTCTTACAAACTTAGAAACTTGATACAATAACAGGCTTTGCATTTGCATGTCTTTTCTGATGGATATGACATCTGACACTTGTATGTCTAGCATTATTTTCTAACTTCAGTCTATAATGGTTTGCCACTGATTTGCCATGACACCACTACTTTATGTACAACGGGCCAAAAATCGGAGACAAATATCTGAACATTCAGTGAATATCTGTACAGTTGAGCGGTATGATTCGGGAAGAGTGCATATTGTATGTACCTACTCTGCTGTCATTTGCAGGCATGTGGTGGGACAATTGAACAGTTGTACACAGTTTATTAGTATACCCTTCATAAAGCTACTGACAACATTTACTTACCTGTAAAACCTGTGGGGAAAATATCTGTTAACACTACCTGACTGTTTTTACATTTATTCCTGATTCCTTGTGTGTAGATATGCACACATCTTAGTACCACTCCCTGGATTTGAACCATGTCTGGGTGTGCAAAATTAACATCTAAGTTATTTCTCATCACACTGAGCTACTAGGGAACTGCTGTTTCATTTTTCACTGGTTTCTGCCTAATAGTCTCTTGGTTAGACAGTTTGAACTTGTAATGCTTTGATGTATGCATGACAAGTAGTTATTGTACTGTGCATTACTCCTTTGGATTACTACAGGAGCACACATTGATACTTTATATATTACTATTCAGGGTTCAGAGCTTAGTGCAATGTTTATTTCACATTTCATTTATATCTCATTTTACAGCTACACCATCTACAGCTTCTACTAACAACTTGTTCACAGATGAACCTCCGTTAATGTATGCTGTCGCAGCCATATTTGCTGTGAAGTACCTGTATACATTATATATATGTGTACACAACATACCAGAATAAACACAACAGTTTTTTAAGGGTCTTTATTGAACTTCAATATTCATCAGTCAAATTTTTTTATTTATTCAGTTAACACAGTAACAGTATACCTACTAGCAGTAAGCAATGTACTCCTTCTCAGCTATTTTAACAATATACTGCAAAATAGATTTGTACTCACCAGCCTGTCGGAGCAGCCTCAGCAGTCTGTCACCATGGGATTCGACATTCACAGCCATCTCTGCTGCAGCTGTAGGGGAGAAAAACACACATTATGCATATCTGTCTATCACATTCTCAGGCTAGTATTTGCTACAAACTACTTGATAGTGATACTTATAGACTACTTGAGCATTCCGGGCCCATCCATCTTGGATCCACTGGTCCAAGAATGTACCCTTCCTACGCTTTAGGTTGGCATACCATACCTGCTCACCAGTCTGAGGGATGCCAGTAGCACTGATAAGGTCACATGCAAGATGGTCCCAGGCCTTCGCTTTGTATTGGGAACCCTGGTACTGCCCCTGCAGCAGTCTCTCCTCATGTATTTTTTACTAGGAGCCCAGCCATGACCCTGGACTCCTGAATACTCCAGCACTGCACCCAAAAGTGCACTCCCTCTCCTATGCCAGCCATTGTATCTACACAGATGGACTATATCAGACTATGGCTGTATTCCTGCCTGTGCCATTTAAATAGTGTGATATTTCTGCCCTTTGCTGTCATCAGACCATTTTGAAAAGGTGAAGCTCAGCCAAGCAGTGTGCAAACCTGCTAAGCTGGTTTTAACATTGCTTAAAGGAGAAGTTGTTGAGCACTGTTTAACAGTGGGCAAATCCACTTAGCTGAGCTACATGCTGCTTAGCATTCACATCTTAGCAATGGTTACACCTGCTAAGTATAGCTGAGCATTGTTAACCATTGCTCACGTTAAAGTTTTTAAATATATCAGAATACTGACTTCATTTATTAAGTGTATATTATTTACTTTACATGACATCCCTCTATGTGCTTTCCTTACATTGGCAAGGGGTGTGACTATACTGTATGGGACACTTGTGTATACATGGGTGGTTTCGCATGTTATATGCACTCACATTTCCATTTTACACCAGCTACACTACCCTGGTTGACAAAAAACAGTTACTACATAATTTAAGTTTTAAAAAAAAGAATTTTAACACTGCTTTCCCATATAAAAATGACGTGCCTGACTTGGTATTCGAACTGTGAATGCCTGCATGTAAAGCTGGGACTCCAACTACTACACTACCTTGGCTTGAGAATTTGAGCTGTATATTTCTATATATCTCCTATAGGTTGTTTAAGATATGGTAAGTGGAGGGCCATAACACTCACACCAGCTTAGCTACGCTTAAACATTCTTTAGCCTAGAAAAAAATATATATTATTATATTATTATGTTATATTATTATGTTATATAGTGAGTATTGTGGTGTTCTAACAAGTCATTGAAAACTGCAGTCAGTAAATAATGTCATACTGTTGGCTTTCAGTCTTCTATCCTTCAGAGATTCATGCTAATACATATCCTGTCTTCTATCAACTTTCTAGGTTTGTGAGGGCAATATTTAACTGGTGTGCCTGTGTTTAGTGTTTTGTCTCCCCATTATTTGTACCTTTGTCCACATGGACTGCTGTCAGGGATTACTGGCATACATTTGACTTTCAGAGTCTATCGTTCAGAAATGCATGCTAATGTATGACCTGTTTTCTATCAACTTTCTAAGTTTGTGAGGGCAATATGTAGGATGTGACACTTTTCAGCGCTTTATCCCCATTATTTGTGCCTTTGCACACATTTCTTGCTTTAGCAGGTTGTGAGGTGTCGTACTGTACTTTTACAATGCAGAGGGTATGTCACACAACCTGTCACACACCCCCTGGATTGCTTTCCTGCTGCTGTATGTATTTCAGTGTCCATGGGCACTGAAATGATCATTTATTTCATTTCTGTGTCCATGGATACTGAAATATTGGCATAATATTAGAGAAATTCTCTAATATTCTGCCAGATTGTGATTAGAAAGTGCCGTATGGCACTTTCTGAGTGCAGGGGGCATGTTCAATGCCTGTGTACTACTTGAACATGCCCCCTGCACTCATTCAGGAATAACACTATTCTTGCATGGAGTTTATTGAATCCCAGAGATAGCCTTGCAGACACACTTCTCAAACTGTTTAAGTTTACCTCCTGGTTTTGATCCTGATAAGTACAGACAACAGAAGTGATGCCTCTTCTTAAGGGTTGCCTTACAATTGACTTAGGTAATTATATAGCTATCAGACATAAATATCTTCTGCAAAGCCATGGGACATATTATAGCTGACCTCATAAACTGTGATAGCAAGAATCTTGTTAGATTTGTCCCCCAACAGTTTGGTTTTGCAACTGGTATATCCTGTCTGTTTATTCTGATAAATTTCTACAAAATAATTACAAAAGCACTAAATGGTGGCTTGCAGTACACACTGCATATCATGACAAGGCCAAGGCCTTCAACACCATTCCCTATGCTGGCATCATATATAAGCTAAATGCTTTAAGACTTGACCCATACATGATAAGTTATGCTGCAAACTGGTTGAAAGACAGATCACACACTGTGTGAGCTGCCTCATCAAAAAGTATAAAAGTGACTAGCTGTATCCCTCAGGTCTCACTGCTGGACCTCTCCTTTGTGGTATTTACCTCTCAGATTTCAAAGGAGAGTTAAGAACTCTGGCTATCAAAGTTTGCAAACAGTAGAAAACTGGGGGTTGTTGTTAAGTCACCCTGTGATACTCAAACCCTCCTAAATGAACTCTCTCTAGTAAATTATCAGTATAATAAAGATGAGCTCAAACTTAATGCTAACAAGTTTACTACCATTATCATTGGCTGACAACCTCTCTCCCTTATCATAATGTCCAGACAACATACCTCTCCAAAACGAAAATGTAATTACAGACCTAGGCAATTGGGCTCTCTTTTGACCATCATGTGAAACAGTTGTCAGGAAATCCTTTTAATTTAATCCAGTTAATTGCTAGGAGAATGTCATCAATATTTAAAGAGGTAATGATTCCCTTATACTCAGCATTGATAGGGCAAATTATTGAGTGCAGCTCCTCCTTTGGTATATATCTTACTAAATGTATCAAATAATTAAAAAGACTGCAAAAAGATCACAGGCCTAAAATCCATGAGCAACCAGCAAAGGCTGGAAACTGTCCCTTTATCAGTCATCTTACGTATGGCATCATTAGAGACCCAATTGTCCAAGACTTCCTGTTTCTCCACAAGTCCAATATAGCCACCAGTAATATAACCAGGAACATCTTCATCAACAGATAAATAAAACACATTGGAGGGACAGGTTTATAACCCAGTGCCTCTCAAACGTCTGAAATAAACTTACCCTGCATGTTAAGCTATGTGACTCGCT
Source organism: Protopterus annectens (assembly GCF_019279795.1). NCBI lineage: Eukaryota > Metazoa > Chordata > Ceratodontiformes > Protopteridae > Protopterus > Protopterus annectens. The sequence continues at coordinate 552,121,333 of NC_056748.1, forward strand.
ATCCTCCTTTAAACATAAATTAAATAACTGGTAGGTATCCACAAATTTAGTCAGGATTGACCAGTATGGCTCTCCTGGAGAAAAGAGGTAAGGCCTACAAGGCCTACAAGATGGTATAGGGTACGTCTAGCCTGCTTTTCTTCCTAACAATTATGTTCTTTCTGTATTCTTAATGTGCTTTTTTTTTACTTTTTGCAAATTAATTTGCCTGTGTACTGTGGATCTTTTCTCCCCACGCCATCCCTAACAATGAGCTTTTCTTAGATGGACTCTCCTGTTTAACAAATGTATATAAATGAATAAATACCTCTAACATGGTGATATGTATTAAGACAGTAGCATTGCTAATTGTGTAATTCCTACCAAGTCCAGTTTAATATGGTGCCATTCTTTCAACAGCCACACAATGTGAGTTTTTAATTACTCACTATAAAAGCAAATTTGAAGAAACATTATTACACCTTACCTAGCAGGAAACTTCATACTTCTTTTCAGATGCTCTGCCTACTCTTGCAATCTTGGTTGTGTGTTTTTTAACACAGTTGCACATATACTGTTGTTTGTTTGTAATTCTTGTAGATTACGATAGTCTGGGAAGCCCGGCAGCCCTGTGTCAATAAGCTACAGGCCGTTCAGTGTCCAATTGCCCAGATTAGGTTACCTGGATAGCTCTGTTGAGTAAAAGCTGGGCATAAAACCAATCAACGTGACAAACATGAACTAAGGATTGTTACACTTAATATAGTTCACTGACAGGATGCAGCTTGGAAGTGGATGACATGGTGGTAAAGAGGAGGTTAGACATTCCTCTGTATCCAGGAAACAAAATGGATGGGCAATGCAGCAAAGACGGTTTGGGATCCAGAGTTTACTACTCTGTGGGGGTGATATGGCTAGAAATGGTGTGATAATGGGTGGGTAGTGCAGCAAAGATGGTTTGGGATCCAGAGTCTACTACTTGGGGGGGGGGGGGCAGAAATGGTGTGATAATTGTGCTGTCTGAGAGGTATTGAAATATAGTGAGAGATGTCATCAGAATCTGTGACAGACCCATGACAATCAGACCACTATAGGTTTGGGGCAGTATTCATAATCTCAGTCTATTCCCCAGAGCAAGTTTGTAATAGCAAGGAAAAGAATGTATTCAAGCAGCAGTTGCAAGACATACTAGATAAAGCAGAACATGAGTCTGGTGTTGATAATGAGGGACATGAATGCACATAGTGAGACAGAAAGGATCGACATGGGTGGAACAACAGGAATAAAGAAGGAGAATGGCTTGATGGGGGCCAACACATGGGACAGCAAGAGAGACATGGTCACAATATCATATACAAGAGTGGCCAATATGCAAATCATGTAGATTTACTCCTTGTAAGGAAAAAGCACTGGGGGTAGAATCAATGATTGCAAAGTCATCCTGAGTGAGCAGTCAGCCTCCAGCATAAACTACTGGTTGACAAGTGGAAACAGTGGTCAGAGAGGGATCTAAGGTCAACACAGACTAGGCTGAAGACCAGGAAGTAGACTGGAGAGAAAGCACAAGAGTTTAAGGAAATACTCAGGGCTGTAGCACCTCAAGAAGAAGAAGAGGAAATGTGTCGAGTTGATGAAGAATGTCAGTGCCTCAAAACAGCATTTGTGAAGACTTAAGAACAGATATGCCATCAAGTCAGGTATAGAAATAATGCACATAAGGAAAGCTTGGGATGAAATACAGAAGTCCAGGAGGTCATCAAGAGAAAGAAGGAGAGCAGGAAGAAGTGAGAGATAGAAAAGACAGACCAGGCTAGGAAAGACTACTGGTTGGCTAATAAAGAAGCTAAGAGAGCAGCTGCAATACCAAAAAATAAGGCATCATAGGTACTCTACCAGCTTCTGGAAAGGGACTCAGCAGATCACACAAAGAAACCCTATCAGGTTGCAAGGCAAAGACAGAAATATAAACAAGATAGTCATAAGATACCCATCATAATGGAAGTCAGTGACAACCTGCTCACCAGTCCACAGAACATCAAAAGTAGATGGAAGGAGTACTTCCAGCAACGTCTGAATGAAGGAAATCCCACAGAAGCAGTGCTGCCCCAGATACAGTCTAGAGCAAAAGAAAAAGAGGAGCCCACCATAGAAGAAGTAAGAACAGCAATAAGGAAAATAGAGGAAGCAAAAGCAGCAGGCTCAGATAAGGTCACAGCAAATATGATCAAGATGTTCATAGGTTCATAGGTACATAGGTGTTTACTAGGCTAACGACCACAAGGGCCTTTTTAAGCCTAGCCATGCATCCCACATCTCTGACAAGTTCTGATACCCTTGATAAATGTAAGCATGGGCCTGGGAGATGAACCATTTACAGGTTACCTGTGTCCATTGGAGAAATAGGTGCCAAACCAATTGTCCAAGTTGCACTTGAATTGGGTTAGGGAGGAACGCTGCTTCACATGCATGAGGAGCCTGTTCCATAGAAATGGTAGTCTCTGGGATACATACCTAGCTCTCTTTCAGGTCCTATTTATATCACAAGCAAGGTTTAAGTCTTTAGAATGGATAATTCTAGTGCTGTTTTTTTTGTGGATATGTAGGAGGCCCATCAGAGTGGGGTCTGACAATACCCTATATACCAGGCATAGTTCATCCCTCAAAAGCCTATACGAGACAGAATACAGGGATAGGGCCTTGAGGCAGTCTGCATAGGACATTTTACTTACACCCTGCATTCTTTTAGTGAGAAACTTCTATGGACTGGGATACATACCTAGCTCTCTTTCAGGTCCTATTTATATCACAAGCAAGGTTTAAGTCTTTAGAATGGATAACTCTAGTGCTGTTTTTTTTGTGGATATGTAGGAGGCCCATCAGAGTGGGGTCTGACAATACCCTATATACCAGGCATAGTTCTCCCCTCAAAAGCCTATACGAGACAGAATACAGGGATAGGGCCTTGAGGCAGTCTGCATAGGACATTTTACTTACACCCTGCATTCTTTTAGTGAGAAACTTCTATGGACGTTCCAGTTGCTGGACATGCCTGGTAGGTACATACCAAAGGGGACACTGTACTCAATGATAAGTCTGATGAATGCTGAATACAGTGGAACAATGACCTCCTTGGACTTAGATTCCATACCTTTGTTTATAAGTTGCGCAACACAGAATGATTTCCTCACCACTATAGACACATGATGGTCAAAGGCTAGATTACTATCCATGTGTGCCCCTAAGTCCCTGACTACTGGGACAATGCTAAGGGGTGTGTTGTCAATATGATAGTTACCAGGGATGGATGACTTCTCAAAGGATACTATTATGCATTTCTTGGCATTTAGTTTTAGTCCATGCTCTGACACCATTTGTTTGTCTGTGTCAGCCCCTCCTGGAGAACATTTGTGTCAGTGTGAGATTCAATGACAGCTCCTAATTTGCAATAATCTGCAAATTTAGTCAGCCAGAGACCACTGACATTGGCCTTGACTTCTAAGAAGTAAGTGCCAAAAAGGTGCAGTCCAAGGACTGATCCCTGAGGGACTCCATTTGTGACTGGTCTCTTTGTAGAGGTGGACTCCCCAATTCTAACTTCCTTGGTCCTGTCTGTCAGCCAGTTGGCTATCCACTGGGTGACATACATGTTGAGTGAGTTAG
>NC_056748.1:552129971-552177471 GCF_019279795.1 Protopterus annectens
AGGATATAAATTGCATATCCACTGAAGCTGCAGGTTCAAAGGGAGGCAAGACTAAGGCCTGAAGTACTAGAGTAAGATTTAATGGTGGCATATGGTCCTTTATCAGGGTTCGAAGAAGAAAGATACCTTTGAGGTTGGCCTTACAAAGCTTTGAAGATGCTAAGGAAGCCATAATGTCCCCCACATGATAATTAGAAATTGCAGCAAGTTGAACTCTGACTGTAGAAAAACTGGCACCTTGTTGAAAAATTCCAGTTAAAATTTCCAACACCACAGAAACTAGAGCCATGAAAGGATCTAATGCATGCTGTGAGGCCCAGATAGAAAAACATTTCCATTTGCTGGAGTACACTTTTCTGGTGGAAGACTTATGAACCGCCACCAGAATAATTTTGATGGGAGAGGATAATCCAGGAGTTCTGACTATCATGGGAACTGCAGCAGCCAAGCAGTGAGCTTTAGACTGTCCAGGTCTGGATGGGGAATCCCTGAGGGATGAGATATGAGGTCCGGAACTGGATCCAATGTCCATTGTGGAGCCATCACATAAGACCTCAGAGAGGGAAACCAAACTTGGCAAGGCCAAAATGGGGCAATGAGGATAACTATGCCCCCCAGCCTGTGAGCTTTCTGAAGAAATTTTGGTATTAAAGGAAGAGGAGGATAAGCATACAGAAGTCAAGCATGAATCAGAGCATCTCTGGGGTCTTCTCCCTGAGGGGGATTCAGAGCGAAGAACAAGCTGCATTTCACATTGGATGACAAGGTGAGTAGATCACAGCAAGGCTGACCCCACTTGTGAAAGATCTGTTCTATTACTGAAGAATTCAGAGACCACTCATGAGGCATCAGACTAGATCTGCTGAGCCTGTCCACTAGAATGATGGACCTCCCCAGAATGTGCATTGCCACCAGAAAATGGTCGGTGACGATTGCCCATTCCCATACTCTTATGGCCTCGAGACATGGGGGATATGATCTGGTTCCCCCTGCTTGTTGATGTACCAGACCACCGACATATTGTCCATCTGGATAGCAATCATTCCTGAAGGAAGATGGGCATGGAGAGCATGCAACGTTAAAAGCACCGCCCTCATCTCCAGGACATTGATATGCAAATTGGTCTTGTAGGGAGACCACGTGCCTTGAACTGTCCTTCCCAAGCAGTCCCCCCACCCCACCCCAGCTGGGAGGCATCCATAGTCACTGTGGCCATGAGAAATGGAGGGAAAAAGGGACATCCCTGAACCAGGTCTGAGGAATGAATCCACCACTGAAGAAAGTCCTTGTGCACTTGAGAGATTCGGACAGAGTGAGTCAATGGAAGATCTAACAGGGACCATTGCATTGAGAGGGTCCACTGAAGAATTCACATGTGAAGATGCACCAAGGGCAAGAGATTGATCATGGCCACCATGGATCCCAAAGCCCTTAATACTATTTCCGCTGTTGGAGACTGAGTTTGAAGAATGCAAAGGACATGTAGCTTAGACTGCACATTCTGTCTGGAGTAAAAAACACTCTGGTTAGAACAGTGCATAATCCCGCCCCAATGAAGTCTAATGTTTGGACTGGGGTCAGAGATGATTTGTTGAGATTGATAGTATTGCCTAACCTCTGGGCTAGGAGAAGAAAGGAATCCCTCTCTTGACAAAGTTGATGCCTGGAAGGGGCAGCGAGGAGCCAGTCGTCTAGGTAGCGAAATACCTGAATGCCCTGGAGTCTCAGGTGAGCTGCTACTACAACTGTTATCACTTCGGTAAACACCCTGGGGGCTGTGTTGAGACCAAAGGGGAGTGCTCTGAGCTGATAATGATTGGCTCCTAGCTGGAAGCAGAGAAACCTTCAAGAGCATCTGTCCATCTTGACATGATAGTACACATCCTGGAGGCAGATCAAGCACATCCAATCATTTTCCTGCAGGAAAGGCAGGATAGATTGAAGGGCGACCATCCAGAATTTCACCTTGGCCACAGACAGGTTCAAGGTGAATAGATCCAAAATGGGTCTTAGGTCCTCGTTTTCTTTGGCACCAAAAAGAACCTGGAATAAATACCTGATCCAGAGTGGTCTGGGAGCTGGTTGGATGACTTGTTTTCTTAGCAGCTTTGTGATTTCCACTGCTGCATCCTACTTGTGGATAGGTGGAATGTCCGGGAGGTGTTTGGGCAGTTAAGATGGCTCAAGGAACAGGACTGAATAGCCTCTGGACATAATTTGCAACATCCTATGATCTTTTGTGATGGACTCCCACTCTGTTAGGTGCAATGAAAGATGGCCCCAACTGCTTCCAGAGACAAGCAGTCAGGCAACCTTTCAGGGTTGCTGAGCAGGTCTGTCTGAGAAAGGTTCTCAAGACCCGTAATTTCTCGGACCCCATATGCTTCTAGGGTGACGTCTATCTAACCCCCCTCTGCCCCTGGGGGAAGATGAGTCCTGAGTGTCTCGAGGAAAATTCTGAGATTTCCAAAACCACATCTTCTTGGTCCCTCACTGATGTCTAGAGAAAGATTGCTGAGGGGCTGAGAAGTGGATCCAGATGGCAGACAGAGTCTTCCTGTCCTTCTCACTCTGAACTAAAGTCTCACATACCGACTTCCCAAACAGAGAAGAACCATCATACGGAGCATTGGTAAATGATGTCTTGAAAGGTTCTGAAAACTGACAGAGCTGGAGCCAGGCATGTTGCCTGATGGCAAAGCTTGTACCAGCTGCTCTAGTGGCTCCTTAGGTTGCATGGGAGAGGAGGTGCATAGAGATGCTCGCAACTGATTTTAGAGTGGCTATACGAGCGGAGAAAATCTTCTTGTCCTCGCCGACATGGACTCCATAGTTAACTCAGCGATCTCCTTAACTAGGTCTCGCTGCAGCCGAATCACATGTGCCATGTAATTCAGCTCCCAAACAGAAAAGGTCACTGAAGTGTATACCCGCTTCCCGAAATGGTCCATCCCCTTTGACTGTTGGTCAAGAGGGTGGATTGTGGAGCTCTCCTGAGTGAGCTCCTTCTTTGTGGCAGCTGCCACCACCATGGCATCAATGGGGGATCCCTTATTCCAATACAATCTGTCTGAGGGGGGCTCAAAACCTTAGCCAGATGTTTGGGAATTGTCTCCACCATTTTTGGTTCCTTCCACACCTGAGATGTAATGAAATCCATTAAGGGATCTGCGGGAGGGGACACCCTGGAAGTAGAGGGTCCTGCGCCAAATTCCTCGAGGAACACCAATTTGTCCCAGGTAGGTTTTTGGCAAACCACCCCCCTTGCTGGAGACATCCTCAGTGGTGACCGAGGGGAGCCTTCCCCTTCCTCCAAATCTGTGTCTTCAGTGAGAGACTCCAGTGGGGAGTCTAAGTGCCTCTTTTTGCATGTACATTTGTGAGGGATCTCCTTAGTGGGGATCTCTGGGGAGGACTTGGCAACATCTTGCTGTTCCAAAGCAGGAGCATCTTGAGGCAAAGTGGTGGCAGTTTGTCACTGAGATGGCAGAATGGCCAGAACCGCACCAGAAACAGAGGGAGTCAGGGTGGAGTCCGAAGGCTGTGTCCTCCCTGCTCCGGAGGGAGAGGGGGCAGGCAAGACTCTCATCTGTATCTGGGTGCAGATGAACTTCCGCATCATCCTATCCATCTCCACTTCACTAAGGCTATGGCTGGAGTGGGAGGAAGATGCGACTGACACTGGCCTGGAGGGGGAGTGAGAAGAAGCCTGAGCTGGTGACCGGATCCAGAGCTCCTCTGGATCCAAAGAAAACTGAGGGGAATAAAGCCAGGGAGACTCCACTCTCAGAGCTGATCTAGCTTTTGGTGGCAGGCCAGCCCAAGCTGAGTGATCTGGGGATCGCTTCTTTGGCCTATCCCATTTAGATGCTCCATCTCCATCCCCAGACCTCTTGGCAGGAGTTTGAGTCCCAGAGGCTGGGGAGGAGGCAGGGGCAGAAGCCGGAGGCACAGGGTCTTGAGTCCCTGAAGAGGGAAGAAGGCCTTTAAGTATAAATTTGTCTCTCCTGTCCTTAAGTGCCCCGGGATTAAACCTGGCACATATGGAATAGGAGGTTTGGAGATGGGCTACCCCAGGACACACTATGCATAGAGTGTGGCCATCAGCTGGGGAGAGCTGATGGCCACACTCTGCACATTTTCTTAAGTCGGGTTTGGGAGTATCAGACATGCCCCAACCTCAGGCCCAGCATATTCTCAATCACACAGAACACACATGCAAGGGGAAAGAAAGAAAGAGAGAGTTTTTTTTTTTTCACCGACGGAAAACACGAAGGGGAGATAGAAGGTAGAGAAAAGCAAGTAGGGAGAAAAAAGAGAGATTTACACCAAAACAGCTCTTACCACCAACTTTTATCTCAGAGAGCTCAAATTACAATGCAGACATGTAGCACAGCAAATGAGATATGAAGGGAGGTAGGAGACAGGAGAATTATGGGTAAGGGGAGGAGATTTGAGCTTGGATCAGATGCTGGATATGCGGCCAAGTATGATATAGATCCGGGAACCCACAGTTTGAAGACCAAATGAAGACAGCTACTTCAGATTAGTTGTTTTCAGTTTCCTTTATCAGGAGTCTTACCTGTCCCTCCTCACAGCATGAAGAGGAGTGGGAGGATTATTTTATATCATGTGTGTCAACAGCTTCCTTGACTAATGTTTAATACAGTAATGATCCTCACGAAGAAATGCAATCACTACATATCAAACTTACCATGAAAGAGTGAGTACTGAAACTAAATGTTTTAACAATTAAAGCACTTTTTTTAGGTGGGCCTTGCCTCCTTCACCCCCCCCCAGTATTTAGGGGGTTGTGCATCCCACACTCCCTGCCACTTAAATACGCAAACTAACTCAAAACTATTTGTATCTTGGAGAGAAACGAAGTCTCAGTGAAAGCACATTCTTGATTGTAAACAAAGATACAAAAAAGAAACAAACTGCATATTTATGATCATATGTTAGAGTGCCAATCACAAATGTTTCACAATTAAGTTAAAGTCCATGTCAGCACCATTTGAAAGTGCTAAAAGCTTGGAAAATGTCTATGAATGGTGATATGCATGCCTTAGACAACAGCTCTATGCAAGGGTTTGTATGTGAAAGTCAGTCTAGTGATGGTGTAAAACATGGTGATAATCCATCCATCCATAGATCCATCCACAACACCTTTTCCCATTTTTCACATGGGGTCAAGGTGCCATTTTAACAGTGACAATGACCTAGATCCAAGGTTCACACAGCAGGGTGGCTAGCCTTGCTGCTGCTGTTCTTCCATACCACATACTCGTACACACACTCACACCTATGGCCAATTTTCGAGAGTCTAGTCCACCTACTGCATGTGTTTGGAATATGGGAGAAAACTGGAGAACACAGAGGAAACATATGAGAACACAGACAGGACATGCAGACTCCACACAGAAGGCCCAGCCCATAACCGAACCGGAGAACCTCCTTCTGTAAGGCAACAATGCTATATGTATCGGTAAACATTGTCCATGGCTGTAGAATGTGCAAAATACCACAAGTTATGCATAATGATTTCTCCACACCATACTGACACGATCTGCTGTAATAGTAGCATGCCCACCCATTTGTTCTGTCTCTTCTAAAAATAACTGCAGTTCAAATATTCTCAGGATAGATCCATTACTCTCATCTTAAGTATTGTTATTGTTGATTTCATAAGCACTATGTTCATAAGACTGATGTCCCTATTCTCATCTAGCCTCCATAAGACCATCCAGTACCTATATCAACCCCATCTATTGTGACCCCATCAGAAGCCAATATGGGGCAGCATATTTGCACATCCACTATGGCTGATTCAAAGTCCACTTCAGAAAGGAAGGGGAAACCTGGATGACTACCTATGAGGGACTGAAAGGTACTTCTCAAATTTTATATAGTGAGAAAATATCTGGTTCTCTAGACTCTGATAGAAGTCCATCAAGACTCTGATCATGCACATTATGTTCAGGCAGGTGTCCCAACAAAGAAAAAGTGAAAGGCCAAGCATACTTCCCCTCTCCCAGGTTATAAGAGATCCACAGAAAGAATGCCAAACCATTGCTTGAGGACTGTTTAAAGACCTTATGACTTTGAAGCCCCCCCCCTCATTATTTTCAACCTGTGACTCCTGATGTACCTCTTTCTTCTACCCATCTTAAGAGACAGAAGGAGTCTTCCTCTGAGGAGGAAGATCAGAATTCAGATGAGGATTCTCTTGCGTATTCATCACAAATCCATTCCTCCTTGGCTATGACTTCTGATGAAGATGATTCCCTTTCTCCTGACTCTCCGTTGGAGGACCTCTCTTTTTGGAGGTACAGTGGTCAGAAAGATGCAACAGTTTAAATAAGAAGGCATCAAGATCACTGATGCACAATAGAAATATTATACCCTTTTGGACATGGGTGCTCCTAAGCCCTTTTCCACCCCACCCCCCACCCCACCCCCATCTTGGAAGCCCTACTGCATACCTTCACCAATGCTTCTATTCATCCAGAATCTCAGCCTCCTGCTCCTAGGAAACCAGATAGGTGTTATACAATTCCTGAACATCAAATGATTGTAAAAATCCCTCTTCTAATCCTGCTGTGATTTCATTTTCTATGGAAAACCCACTAAACTGTTGTCATCTTCTAATGTGTTTCTTACAGATAAGGATAGCAGGGCTATGGACAACTATGGTAAAAATTATTTAACTATCAGACCCATACAACAAGGTACCCTTTGTCTATCCTGTCTAACCTGGGGGAAGTTACCAATGCCATGCCAGGTCAGACAATAAGTCTTCTGCTCTAACTGTGCTTAATTCCGCCTCATAGATGGCCAGACACTCCATCAAGTGTAGTTATGATGCTGCAAATACATCTTCTAGAGCTGCTTCATTAGGGTCTGTCATTTGTAGATATTCTTGATTAAGATTCCAGTCCTTACCAGAAGATGTCAAGGCCAAATTGTTAGATTCTTCACTGGGTATACAATATCTCTTTGGATTTGTTTAAGACCATACAGGAAGACAAAAGTAGCATTGATTATTGAAATTGCTACACCCAGTGACTACAGTGTCTTGCATACAGAGAGACACAAAGTCATAAAATATCAGGATTTGCAGGCAGAAATGAGAGCAATGTGGAAGAAAGATACCCAGACAGTTCCAATAGAAGTAAGAGCAATGGGTCTGTCTTATAAAAAAGAATCTACAGTCATATTTAGATATGTTATTGATACATGTAACTCCATACAAATTGCAGAAGGAGTCATTACTGGGTACATTGCAGGTGCTGCAAAGAGCACTTCTGACTGACATCAAAGATTGAAACTACCAATTTCATGAACGTTAATCATACTTTGACTTAGGAAAAGGGTCCATTCCCATCATGGTATTAAAAACCCAAAAGATTTGGAGAAATTAAAAAAGCGAAAAGGGGAAGGTTGTGCAGGACTTTAAGAAGATTTTCCTTTCCCCTGTGCCTAAGTTCCAGAGACATTATCCTGTTAAAGCAGGCCCTTTTGATAGAAGAGAACAAAATCAACCCCAAAAAGGTAAAAGAACTATCAAGAGATTCCAAGACAAATCAGAACAAAATAAAAAGGGATCTAAGCCTTCTTTTCCTGATAAACCCTTCTTTACTTTCTGCCCTGGCCCAGGTTCCCCTATCCCAAAAATAATCTTTTTTTCTTCTATTCAGGAGATCACTACAGACAAATAGGTTCTTTGTACTGTAGAATGGGAATACGAAATGGCTTGGACATCTCATCCACCATTTTCTGGAACCTCTCAACCTCCTAAAATCAATTGCCTAAAGTTTTTCTTCATTTACAGGACCCCCTAGGGCAGAGGATTATTCAGCCAGCTCCCCACCCCCCAGTATGGCAGGGGGTTTTATTCCAGGAAATTCTTAGTCTCCGCAAAAGAGGGCTCCTCCTGAAGATCAGTTCTGTATCTTTCCTTTCTCAACACCTTTCTCAATGTTAACTCTACAGTTCCTATTCCCTATGATCTTCCCCAGGCCTTTCTAGGGTCTATTGAATGTTTGAACATCTTTGTACTCCAGCCTCCATCCCCCCTCAAAATACTCACAGACAGCACACAGTCATGTGGTACATAAGAAAAGAGGTACAAAGTCTTAGTTTCTTTGCAGATTGGTTTTGATGGCATGAGAGATTGCTATTTGACACAATCTTGCTCTTTAGGCAGACTACATTCCTTCAGAAAGGAGCACAGTGGTAGACACATTGACAAGATCCAGGGTAGACCTTCGCAAATTAATGCTAACCAGGGAGATCTTCCTGAACATTGTCTACCAGTGAAGGATTCCACAGATAGATAATTTTTGGCTCTGTCCACAACAGAGAGCTAAATTTGTTCAGTGCCAGGGATCCATGCTGTCAGACATGGAAGATAAACACTATGCCTTTTTCTTGGAAAGGGAGGTTCCTCTTTGAGCTCCCTCCCCTACCTCTGTTGCCAAGAGTCTGTCACAGACTTATGAAGGACAAGCCAAAACTCATGTCGGTGACTCCTTTTGGGCCCACACAGCATTGGTTCCCCCTTCTCTTCCATTTGGCCAGGAACATTCATCACAAGTTCCCTCTTTAAAGATTGTCAGAAACTATCCTCATTTAACTCTTCTCAATGTAACTCACTACTGCAAAACATTGACTGGTCTATCCTTAAACAACTTCCCCTGAATTATGCCGTTGTCACTTTTAATAGCATCTTCCTAAATTCCCTGGACTCCCTTGCTCCCTCTAGAATGATCAGAGTGAAATCTAATCATGCCCCCTGGCTTTCAAAACAAACTAAGACCATCATGAAACAAAGAGACAGTGCCTGGAAAGCCTGGATCAAAACTAAACAAACACCTCATCTTCTCAAATACAGACAACTACATAATCTTGCCAAAAAACAGACAATGAAAGACAAAACATCATTTTATAGCTCAGGCCAGCATCAACATAAATCTAACCCCCGTAAATTCTGGTCTGCACTAAATAGCATCCTTTACCCAGGCTCTCCCTCTAACCCTTCCTCCTACCCAAACTCAACTCTGGAGGAAACAGCTACCCTACTAAATTCCCACTTCACCTCCTCCATCCAGAACCTCCTACCCTCTCAAACTAACTCCTACTCCTGCCCTGATCCAACACCCAGCCCCAATAACACTCTTTTCTCCTTCCAGCCACTTCCCACTTCTTACATCAAATCTCTACTGCTCAAACTTACACCCTGCTCTCTCTACTGATAAATTACCTCCCACCTTCCTCAAACTTGCAGCTGACTCTATTGCCTTCCCTGTGACTATATTAATTAATAGATCCATGCTAGAATCTACTGTTCCTACTCTTTGGAAATCTTTCTACACCACCCCTCTCCATAAGGGAGGCAACTCTACTGATCCTACCAACTATCGACCTATTGCCATTCTATCCCCCCTATCTAAGATCCTAGAAAAATGTATCCATACTCAGCTTTTAAACCACCTTCTCAGTCACAACTTACTCACCCCTACTCAACATGGTTTCCGCCCCTATCATAGCACTACTACAGCTCTACTCTCCTTCACCCACACCATTACAGAATCCCTGGACAATAAACCTACTTCCTGTCTCTTTCTAGACCTCTCCAAAGCTTTTGATATTATATCCTATCCTTTACTTCTATCTAAACTTGCAAACTTTCACCTAATCCTCCTCCACCCTCAGCTGGTTCACTAGCTATCTATCTGGACGCCAACAATCTGTCAAATGGCTCTCCTCATATTATCCTTTCCTGCCTATCTCTACTGGGGTTCCACAAGGTTCCATCTTAGGCCCCATTTTATTCAATATCTTCACTAATGACCTCTTCACCTCTTGCAATAATTCATCTCTCATTCAATATGCTGATGACTCCACTATTATTTCTATAGCCGACAACATCTCTGACCTACACACTCTAACCCAAAAAGCTCTACTCTCCACAGAACAATGGCTTTCAAAAAACTTACTAATCCTAAATCCCAAAAAAAAAAAAACTCTTGCTCTTCCTCCCCTGTTCTCTTGCTCAACATAGATCTTCCTTTGTCATTAAATCTTGTGATAATACAGCCATCCATCCTGACACCCACACTAAACTCTTAGGAGTTATCATTGACAATGAACTAAAATTCAATCAGCATATACAGCAATGCATAAAGAAAACCCATCAAAAACTTGGTCTCCTATATCGGAACAGAAAATACCTCACTCCTGTGTCTACACTCACCCTTGGACAAGCACTTCTCCTCCCCTCTCTCCTCTATGCTGCCCCATTTCTCACAAATATTCAAACTACTACCCTGAACAAACTTCAACAAACCTACCACAAAATAGCCAGATTCATTACTAACAGCCCATACAACACACACCACTGTATTGCCTTAAAGTCTCTACAATGGCTGGAACTCCCACAATTACTTCATCTCTACCAATTTCACATGCTGCACTCCATGCTGTTTAAACCCTCCTGCTGTCCTTCCCTATCTCTCCTTGTTTCCATCTATACCCCTTCTCAATCTCTCTGCACCTCAAATCAGCAATTGCTTGATGTCTACCACCCTAACAAGTCTGTTGGTAAGCAACTCTACAAGCATTCCATGGCCCAAACTTGTAATAAACTTCCCCTTGATATACGCTCAATCTCTCATACTCCACTATTTAAAAAAGAACTGAAGACACATTTACTCAATTGCAGAACCTGTCCCTGCTATGACCCTACTTAGCTCTCCCCTCCTCCCACACTCATATCTCTCTCATTGCATCCTACTATCACTCTTGACTTTCCCCATCTGTTCAGCAACTAAGAATTTAATTTTTTCAAAGAAACAAAAAATGTGGTTGTTTATTTCTACAAAGGTAGATGTTTATTTCTATTGTTTGCTACTATTGTTTGTAATGCTTGTTTTTTCTTATTTTGTGATCATATATTGTATTTACTGGAGCTTTTCTCCTTGGGTCTCCACTGAAAATGGGACAATAACCCAATTGGACTAACCTGGTTAACAAATGTCAATAAATAAAATAATAAATAAAGTTACCTCAATAGATGGATCTACTCACACAGAACAATGTCTCCCACATTCACCCTCATCTCCAAACTCCACATTTAACTCTTTAGATGACAGTGTTCTGATTCCTTTTTGGCACCACTTTTCTGACATGTTTTAGGTTTTACAGGAGATTACAGGGTATTTAGATATGTTACCAATACATGTAATTCCATATGAATTGCAGAAGAAGTCATTACTGGGCACATTGTGGGTGCTGCAAAGGGCAATTCTGGCTAACATCAAAGACTGAAACAATACTAATTTCACGATCTTTAATTATACTTTGACTTAGGAATGGGATCCATTCCCATCATGGTATTAGAAATGGGATCCATTCCCATCATGGTATTAGAATCCCCAAAGACATGGATAAATTAAAAATGATATTAGAAAACCAAAGAAAACCTTGTGTTTCAAAATTAAATCAATTTTTCTTTTGGTGGAAAACAAGAACCAGGGCCATTTTTCAGTGGGGATCTCACTTTTTTCTCTTATTTGTTTGAGTTGCTCAGCTGACATACTATTCTGTGAAATCTCATTTGTCAGCCATATCTGCTTTTCTGTCTATGGAAGCACCCCTTTCTGCACATTTTGAGGTGAAACAATTTTTAAAAGGCATGCTCCACATTAGGCCACCAAGAAAACCTGTTCATCCCTCTTGAGACCTAAAAACTGCCCTAGCACCTTTTGAGCCAGCTGTCAGTTCTTCCATAAAATTTTGTACATGGAAAACTGTTTTGTTAGTGGCCCTTAGATACACTAGGAGAGTTTCTCAGCTGCAAACTTTGGCTGCTGTTCCAACATTCCTTACTTTCCAACTAATACTTTCTTCATGACCAAGGTGTGTATGGAGTTATCTTTGAGCCAGTCCATCAACACCCCCCTTGCCTTCCCCTCAAAATAGAGGGAAAATAATTTTTCATTCATTCAATGTGCATAAAGAGCTTAGATTTTACCTGGACAAAACTAGAGACATTGGGAGATTAGATCAGCTTTTTGTGTCCTTTCAAGAAAAGAAATTGGGGTTGCCAGTCTCTAAGCAAGCCATTTCTTCCTGGATTTCCAAAGCCATTTCCTTTTGTTAATCTTTCCATGGAAGATGGCATCCCGACTCCATCAATGTCCATTTCATTTAAGCTGTCGCTTCTTCAGGAACCTTCTTCAAGGGTTTGGATTGTAAAACTATTCTTGAGGCAACAACATGGTCCTCAGTTCACACTTTTACTAAGCATAGCAGGCTGAATGCATTTTCTGGAGCCAGTGCAGGATTTGTAAGATCCATCCTTCATGGTTTGTTGGACCACAACTCTTTGCCTTCTTCCTCCTCCCATCCTTTTGATTAGCTCTAGTACTCTCCCATCTGTCAGTAATGCTGAAACAGTGACATTGGTAGGACATGACTGTAAACAAGAACTAAATCTATGAGGGAAAAAAAATGAAAGAACAAGTTATATAAGCAAGTTAAGAGTGAAGGGATCAATCAATCATGATTACAATTTATTTTGTCAGACTGAATTATAATAACATGAATTGGCAACTCTTACAGCTGAACACATTGATTTATATACAGTTTTAGAGGACTCACTCCCACCTCCCAAATTTACATTGTCCAATAAAAAAAAAATGCTTACTAGACTTTTTAGAAGGGGTCATTTGTGTGTTTTTTTATCCTTTAACCAATGGCTTTCTCCTTTGCATTTTTTCTAAGAATGTCCAGTACACTGTTCCAACTCACTCTCTTCTTTGGAAGTTGAGAGTATTTGCTTAATATTACTTGATGAATTAAACTATAATTCTACAAAATCTTTATTAATAAAACATTTTAACAATGTTTCTATCATACAAAGAATGTTACATAGTTTCGTGTGTAGTCTCTGCCTATCAAATGTAATAAGTTATATTTATCTACATGACATACAAGTACCATACTTTATTGGACTTTACTGAAATTAATCACTCTATTTGCTAATATGAATGCATGCAAGTTCTACACACAGGTGGACACTTTTAAGCTAAGCTTATAGAAGATACTCACTTTCATGTTGAATAAAGCAGTAATTACTTTACCTTGGCTATAATTTCTATTTAATAATACCATTCTCAGTATTACTAATTTCCATTGCATTGCAGCAAAAATGACATTCAGAAATGCAGACATTTTCAATAATAGCAGTAGGATTTCAACAGATTACTTCTAATAGTCAACAGATCTTTTAAAGTGGTTAATTCAGACAGTCCCTCACCTGCCCTAACATTAATTTAAAATTTATGGTCCTTGAACAGGTTTGCCAAGATGTCAGGGGTGGTGACTGGGAATCGACCCTAGAGTATAGAGAACTCATCTGGCAATTGAGGCTGGATGCAGGGAAATTCCCAGGGTTAAATGGTATTATCAGCATCAAATCAGTCTTGAAATTGAGGAGGGCAAGACTGTAGGCCCCCTTCTGACGTCCTCTATGGTTCCTTGATGATGGGTCCACTACAAATGTCACTTTAATATTTGAAACATAGTGGTCAGAAGTATTCTTTATTTATTGTTTATGGGTTCAGCGTTATTATTATTTTTTGACAGATAATATTTTGGTAAGCGCAAAATATACGGCATAATATCATTCATTATAGTCATTTGGGGATGATTTGTTAGTCTGGCTTATTTTTTTCAGTACTAAATTGGCTGAGGAATATTATAAACTTTTAGGACAATTATTTTAAGCACTTAACCACATTTTAATTGATAAAACAACCATTGTAATATTCTATTTAGTACCATGTATGTTTGAGTATGTTTTTAGTATTGTATATAACCAGTATCATTTCGATGGTTTAACTTTAAATCACACACAGCTTTCATATAAACGAAGGCAGTGTTACTTTAAATTTCAATTATTGAATAGGGTTGGCTATTTTTAGATATGGCTGTAAAGTATATAAGATACTTTTTTTAATTGCAAACTATTACTTGATAAAGCTCAGGACTTCCTGAGCGAAAGCGCTTGTTTCATTTGCTGTGACGGTTTGTGATATTAAAGGAATTGTTTTACTACTACTGGCTGCTGATTCTGCTTCTAGGCTGTTGCTTTGGATTACTTGGTTCGTTCGTTACTCTTGGTTTTGGTTTATCTTGGTCTTTTTGCTATTGCCGCAGGAGCAGATTCCTTCAACCCTGAAGACACCCCTGGTTTGCTTAAAAATTCGAGTAGAGAAATCCCTGTAACCCGCGCAGAGTTCAACCAGGTTCTCGCGACACTCAAAGAGCTCACGGGGTTACTAAAATCTAACAACGCAACTACATCTTTTGTGGCTGGTAATCAGCAACATGCAGCGAATCCAGATAAAGCTGTCGGATTGCTCACCGAGGGGAACACTGGTCTCTCATCCTCCCCCTCTTTCTTAATTAACACTGGGGTAAGAAGACGTGATAGTGGTGACCGGAATGACCGGAACGAGCGGAATGAAGGAGGAGCACGCTCGAAAAACAACAGAACGGACACTCAACATAAGGATTTTAACTTCTCCAGATGGGCTGGACAACAATTTGCTTTTACCAAAGGTACTGTTAATTCTCGTAATGTTTCTGGACTTGAAACTGATTTCGAAGAATTTAAAAGTAAATTATACACTTTGAAAAGCAACCAGCTAGAAATGGACTATTTAAGGGAATGTATTAGGGTTAAACGCATTCCCAAGGGGCTGCGTTTTTACAAATTCCCAAATAATGTCCAACCTGGCTCTGACTATTATAAAAAGTTATGTGACATTTTCGATAGGGCTGGGTTGGAAATGCTAAATCTAATGGTTACAGAGTATGAGTTAAAAGTTAACTCGTTAATGGAGGATATTGACATTTTAAATAATAATGTTTTATCTGATGTTGATTTCCCTGCATTCAAATTTGAATATGATAAAGTCTTTGTTAATGTTGACCAGTTTTGTGATAAAGTACTTAACCGCAAATTGCGGAAATTGGAGAGGGATTTGATGCAATACAGGGAAGGGATAGCTTATCCATCCACCAACCACCCTAAGTGGGTTCAAGGTAGGATATCCCCAGAAACACCAAACAAAGGGGAGGGTGCATCTGTGGAGGTTGAAGAACCCCCTAGGAGGAGTGAAAGGTTGGCAGAGAAAGGCAGAAAAGCTATCCATCAGGATTTTCAGCATTTCCCCTGCAGAACCGGGGTATGGGGACACAGGCAACAACCCCGAGGGTGGACCAACAGACAATAGTTATTACAAACAGGTTGAATGAATTAGATCTTTCAAGAGAAATTAACCCTAGTTCTAATGTACATTTAACTCAACCAAGTGGCATTGATTGAGTTAACAATGGCACTTGCATTACATTTAGTAGGGATAATGTTACCATCTATAATTTCACTGACTTGGAACTATATGCTTGTGCTTTTGACTTATTTACTCATGGTTTACACTATGTCCCCTCCAAACCAGTTAATCTCACACAGATTTTGGTGGAGCTTAAATTATTCACCCGGGGTTTAAACCTAACCCATGTATTTAAAGGTCAACCAAGAATGGAAACCGGGCTTGTATGATCAAGTACATATAATCCGCCATTACATCCTCTGGTTTTATTTTTTGAGGAATTGGTGGAGAGAGAATTTAGGGCAATATCTACCTATGCTACACCACCCCACTCTGAAAACTTATCGATTAATGAAACTAACTTCATTAAACTGCTTAAGGAAGAAAATATTAGGATAATGAAGCCCGACAAGGGTGGGGGAGTTGTACTTATGTATGACTCAGAATATGAAGTGTATATACATAATATGTTACAAAATGATGAGCAATATGTCATGGTTTCCCGTAATGAGGTTAACATTGCGTTTGCTAAAATTAATTATTTTCTCATGGACCTGTTATTGCAACGGGCCATTAACGAAAGATTATACAATTATTTACATGTGGAGAATCCAAAGATACCAGTTCTCTTTGGAATTCCCAAAACTCACAAGGGGCTTGATCCCTTAAGTTTTAGGCCGATAGTGGCAGGTGCTGGTGGAATCACCGAACCTTTAGGGAAGTTTATTGACCATCTAACAAAGAAATTCACAGTTCAGCTAAATCATGTTTGTAAAGACTCTTGGGACTTCCTACGAAGTAATTCCAATAGCTGTTACTCCTCGGATCTACTCATGGTCACCATTGACATCAAGGATCTCTTCCTGAGTATACCACACACTGAAGGGATGGAATGGTTTGGGGAATTTTTATCCTTTGAAACCAATCTTGGTAATAACCTGACTAACTTGGTTACGGACCTCATGGACATTCTCCTGCAGAATAATTTCATCTTTTTCAACGGAGAATTGTTCAGACAATGTAGAGGCATAGCCATGGGTGCCTCCTGTGCCACCTTCTATGCCAATGTGGTGCTGCATAGATGGGAGAACAGATATGTCTTTGTACCACCCTGGGAACAACATATCATCTTTTATAGGAGATACCTGGATGATATCTGTATCCTCTGGAAGGGTTCAGAGAGTGAACTGGCAGGATTCTTGAACTATATTAATTCAACCACCACTTTCCTCTGGTTCACTCATTCGGTTAATGAGCATGAGTTACATTACCTTGATGTCACTCTCTATAAGGAGTATAATAATAGTATTTTTCAATCTAAGTTATACCGTAAACCCACCTTCTCCAATTCCTTTCTTCATTTTGAAAGTGCACACCCGTTTTATCAAAAAAAGGGAATTGTCAAAGGACAACTTATTAGAGCTTGTAGAATGTGCAGTACCCTCGAGGATTATGTGAGAGAGGTGGAAGTGCTACGTACTCTATTTTTGGAAAGAGGCTATCCTCTAGATCTTTTTACCACTTTGGCTAGGGAAATTAGTGTTAAGAGAGACACTATCTACTCACCCATCTTAGGCAAAGGACCACAAATGTCCACAGTATCAGCACCCGACACCACCAAGATTTCCGAGAATAGCTTCATTTATACTTTTTCCTCCAGTTCCAATGAGATAGAGGAAGTCATACTTAAATATTGGCCTGTTCTCCCTCTTCATGAGGATTTTAAGAACATTTTGCCACCTAAACCAATGTTTGTAAGGAAAAGAGGAGTCAATTTTAAAGAACTATTTGAGAAGAAAACTAAGGTTATAAACAACAACAAAAATAACAAGGTAAAGCAGCTCCATAGAGGGACATTTAAGTGTGGTGCATGTGCTCAGTGCCATGCATTAATTAATGGTCCATCCTTGTTTATTCCATCCAGAAAGACCAAGATTGAGCCCCAAGGCCACTACACATGCGGCACTAAGGGGGTGGTATATCTTGGGTTTTGCACCACATGTACTAGTTTTTATGTAGGGAAGACAGAAAGGGAACTCCGTAAACGAGTTTATGAACACTTTTATGATATCAGTAAACACAAAGAATCCAATGCCTTCTACAAACATTCCCTCACCTGCCCCAACATTAATTTAAAATTTATGGTCCTTGAACAGGTTGGCCAAGATGTCAGGGGTGGTGACTGGGAATCGACCCTAGAGTATAGGGAACTCATCTGGCAATTGAGGCTGGATGCAGGGAAATTCCCAGGGTTAAATGGTATAATCAGCATCAAATCAGTCTTGAAATTGAGGAGGGCAAGACTGTAGGCCCCCTTCTGACGTCCTCTATGGTCCCTTGATGATGGGTCCACTACAAATGTCACTTTAATATTTGAAACATAGTGGTCAGAAGTATTCTTTATTTATTGTTTATGGGTTCAGCATTATTATTATTTTTTGACAGATAATATTTTGGTAAGTGCAAAATATACGGCATAATATCATTCATTATAGTCATCTGGGGATGATTTGTTAGTCTGGCTTATTTTTTTCAGTACTAAATTGGCTGAGGAATATTATAAACTTTTAGGACAATTATTTTAAGCACTTAACCACATTTTAATTG
The DNA here is from genome assembly GCF_019279795.1 of Protopterus annectens. NCBI lineage: Eukaryota > Metazoa > Chordata > Ceratodontiformes > Protopteridae > Protopterus > Protopterus annectens. Next base: position 552,147,983 of record NC_056748.1, read on the forward strand.
ATAAAACAACCATTGTAATATTCTATTTAGTACCATGTATGTTTGAGTATGTTTTTAGTATTGTATATAACCAGTATCATTTTGATGGTTTAACTTTAACTCACACTTAGCTTTCATATAAAGGAAGGCAGTGTTACTTTAAATTTCAATTATTGAATAGGGTTGGCTATTTTTAGATACGGCTGTAAAGTATATAAGATACTTTTTTTAATTGCAAACTATTACTTGATAAAGCTCAGGACTTCCTGAGCGAAAGCGCTTGTTTCATTTGCTGTGACGGTTTGTGATATTAAAGGAATTGTTTTACTACTACTGGCTGCTGATTCTGCTTCTAGGCTGTTGCTTAGGATTACTTGGTTCATTCGTTACTCTTGGTTTTAATTCAGACAGTACTTTTACATGAATACTATGTACTGTATTTATACTGTTTTGTTCAGTTTGCTGCAGATGTGACATATGATGCAAGTACATAAATATTCCCTTTTTTATATTCCTTTCAAATCTACACTTTACTATGAAACAGAATATCTAAGATAAGTACTAATAGTTAAATATCTAACACACTTTGGTGCAGATTCAGTAAAGCCTACACAATCTGCTAAAACCTTGTGTGAATCAGTAAGCCATGCTAAAGAGCTGTGCAAACACAGTAAACATGGTAAACACAGTGGCTTGCTAATTACAACATAAGCAGCTGAACTGTATGCTAATCAACCTATCCAAGATGGAGGAGCTATTCAACAAGCTGTAAAGCAACCGTGTAGACTCAATGCTGGTTTCCCCTGTGAATTCCAAAACTTATTGGAATACAGCCATGGAAACGAGTCTACATGAATAAAATGTTTGGGGCTGTTGTTGCTCTTATTTATGTGTATGTGCAACAGGCCCATGTCTATGCTGCTGCTGCTGCTAGGAGACCATGGCCAAGAAGGAGAAGGGTTTTTAGACCCTGTTTAGCCTTTCAAAATCTGCATGAGGTGGAAATTATAGAACGCTACAGGATGGATAGAGACACACACACTACAGGAACTCTGCAACCTCTGTCATCCTCAACTGAGAGCAAGGGCAAACCAAGGGAACCAATATCAGTGGAGACTAAGGTATGTGTGGCACATAAAATCTTAGCTACAGGAACCTTCCAGAAACCAACAGGGGATATGCTGGGGGTGTCAAAAGCATCAACATCCAGGATCCCCTATCAATTCCTGAATGGTATGCTACAACATGCCAGTGAGTACATGAATTTTCCTCATACACCTGAGGACAAAGCCAGAACTATCCAGGAGTTCTACCATGTAGCACACTGCACTGAAGTCCTGGGTGCCATAAACTGTATACATGTTGAAATCAAAGCACCACCTATGGAACAGGGAAGAGTGTACATAAATAGAAAGGGCTACCACTCCATTAACTGCCAGGTTATCTGTAATGCTAAGGGAATCATCCTGAATGTGTGCACTGACAACCCAGGCACTTACCACAACTCACATATCTGTCACAATTGTCAACTGCATGAGATGTTTACTAGGGGCAATATCCCACAGGATCATTTACTAAGGGATGCATGTTATCCACTGGAACCATGGTTGATGACTCCCATCAGAAATGCACACACAACTAGCTGAAGAAACGCTATAATGAGGCACAAGTTCAATCAAGGAATATCACAGAGCATGTGTTTGGGCTGCTGAAATTGTGGATCCAGTGCCTTGATACATCTGCGGAAGCCCTGCAGTACAATCCCAGTACATGTGCTGAAATATTCACCATGCTTCAAAACATTATTCTGAGAAAACATCTTCAGCAGGAACAACAAGGGAAAGGGCCACACATCCCACCACTACTGGCAAGGTCAACACAGCCACATGCAGGTGAGGAGTCAGAGGGGAACCAGCAGCCATTGTGGGTGTAGGCAGTTGTGGGTATAGACAGGCACAGATGTGCACAATAGGGCCTCATATTGGCCAAGATGCAATGGATAGCACACACGCTCACCACCTGAGGGGTTAAAACTTTCATCCTATCCACATACATACAGTAAGTCAGGTAAAACTCACAACCTTTACTTACCCATGTGATGGCTGTGTCCTGCTAGCATCAGATGGAGTCAGCCCTAAACTAAAACTCTTGCAACTGATGGATTTCCAAAGTAAGTGCTGAACCTGGAATAGAAAAAATAAATATCTAAGAATACAAATGAATGGTATATCCCTAAAGCAGAAAGTGTCAACTGCATCAATCTATAAATAGTAACCCCCCAAAAAATATTAAATCAACTTAACTATTGTTGTTAATATTTTACTATCCATGACGTATTTAACAACTGATACAGTTAAGCCTACCTGAAAGCCTCTCCTGGGACATACTTGTCCTCCATGAAACAGCAGCACCAACATCAATCACATGCTGCTGTGCACTTTCCAGTGAGCTCTCTGGATCCCTGACAGTGGACAGGAACTCTTCATTTAGTTTCAGTGGTGGCTTTGTAGCAGGTACCCCCCAGTAGCCAGCTGTTCACAGGCCACTACAGTTGCTCTCCTCTGGGCTGGTGAAATAATGTCAGTGGCCCTATAATGCACCTGATTATATGTCCTGCTGCATCCCCCAATGGCATTTATATAATTCACTATCTGGTTCCAAATTTGCATTCTTCCAGACATATCTCGAGTCCTCTCTCTGAAAAGCACCATGATGGAGAAAGGCTTGGATGATCATGTCTTTCTCTGAGTCATTGAAGGGGGGTTTGCACGGATTGGTGTGCTTGGATTTTATAGTCCTAGGTGACATAAAACAGAAAAGGATACTATACATAAATATCACATAAATAAAAGTCTTGCTTAGATATAACACATATTATTAGTTTTTCAATATTACCCACTGGAGAGAAAAAAACTTCAGTTATTCAAATATAAAAAGGGTTATGTGGTTGAAAATTTTCACAGGCACACACAAATGACATTTTGCACCAAACAAAGAATAACACATCAGTCAGTTGTTATAAGTGCTTTCAAGTAAACCACCTGAAAGCATGTGTACACATACCACAGAACAGTCATTTTTATGCAATTGACAGTCACCTCTACCTGTGCCCAGCACTCCCTTAGAGGTGTTTATGGGCCAACTAAAAAGACTAACATCCCCTGTGTTATTGACAATATAGGACATTTACATTTCAATGAAATAATATGGAAGTGTGCAAAGAGAAACAGTCTTAACAGTAACACTTGTAATGAAAGTTAATAAGGCTATGTATATGAGAAAGTAAAATGCCCTGACAAAAATGCCTATTCCATCAGTAAACTTCTAAGAAGTGCATACATATATATATATATATATATATATATATATATATATATATATATATATATGTCTACTTCACATGACTGAAAACTCATTTGACAGAATTTTATTTCACCGAGACCACAATACCTAATTTTCAAAATACTGAAAACTCATTTGACTGAATCTCATTATACTAAAAGTTTATAATGCTGAATTTCAAAATATTAAATTTTAAACCATAGACATGCACACTTACAACACCAATAATTAACTGTTTCCAGAACTTAAAAAATACTTACTTACCATCTTAACAGAAACCGGATGATATAAAACCAAACTAGGTGGGTGGCTACGTCCCCCACATCCCCCTAACTATATATACTAACTCCAGAATAGCACTACAGTGGGTAATGGGCATATACCTTTTACTTACCTTACAGTACTCTACACACTGCCACTGTTGCTGAGAACACACAAAATACCCACCATATTACCTTTGATATTTCCCATAAAAATGTAAAGAGGCATAACCACATTTAGAAACACAACACTACTTTCTACATGAATATCAGTATTCTGACAGTAGCACTTTAAGTTACAGTAATTCTTTTTATCACAAGCAAGTCACAACTCTCCTCACCTTCAGTTTATAGTGTAGATTCAGGCCTGTGAGCATAGTGAAGATGCAAATGAGTTGTGAACTCATTAGAATTGCTGAATCCCAAATTACTGGCTCCGTGTAGTACTTGTAAACATTGTGTAGGCGCTCCTTCTGTGTTTGTTCCTAATGGATTGCAGCTGTGAATGATTACTGGTAGGGAGAAGGAAGACGCAACAGAAGTTTAGACTCCCTTACCTGCAGTGGTTGTGTCAGCCAGGTTATACTTACAAAGTGTAAAAGTAATTGTGTTAAGGTTTTAAATGCAAGTAAGCACACATTTCACATTTTCTGTTCAGTAATATCCAAACTCCCCTGCATTTCTTGAAAACTATATACTATTACCATTTAATGTTCTCATACATTTTAAGGATAATGATACAAAATGCCTTAGGACTGCATGTCTCAGATAACTGCTCAGATAAGAGAAGACTAAACATCATACAAAAATATGACAGATCTGCATTTCTGCAAACAATAATCATAAATAGTTGTGTGATCACTCATTGCACTATGTCTAAAACTAACACATGTACAAATAACTCAGCAGTCTACAAGTGCCATATGTCTTGTTAATACAGTGAGGGATTTTGAACTTGCTTGTATACACAATGATTTTCATAGTTTCATAGTTTCATAGTAGTGTACTAGGCTATCTGCCCGGGGGCATTTATAAGCCTAGCCAACAGTGATGTGGCTTTACGCCACCCCATACTATATAGTTGCGCCTCTCTAGTAGTGACACATGTGGAACCCCATTATTTAGTAAACTATACCTCTGTCTAGTAGTGACACTGAGGTCACTCCCGGGGTAAACTTGCGATCTCCCATCCATGCATCGAGATTTTTCTTGAACAGTGCCAATGAAGGGCTCTGTCTCACGTGAACTGGGATTTTGTTCCAGAGTATGGGTAACCTCTGTGTTATGAATCTATCCCTCCAGCATGTCCTATTCATATTTGTGCAGAGGTTGAAATCTTTAGCTCGTGTGGTTCTGGTGGATTTGGATTTTTGAGATGGAGCATGTCCATCAATTCCTGGTTGGACATGGCCCTGTATGTTAGGCACAAATCACCTCTGAGCAGGCGGTATGCTACTGAATAGAGCTGGAGTTTCTTTAATCTAGCTGGATAAGGCACATGTTTTAGACCTATGATCCTCTTGGTGAGGTACTTCTGGGGTCTTTCCAGTTGTTGCATGTGCCGGGTGAGATACATCCCAAATGGAGCATTATATTCAATCATGGCCCTGACAAGGGAGGAATACAGAGGTACAATGACCTCCTTTGATCTGGATGAGAATCCCTTCATGATGAGATGGGCAAGGTAGAAAGTCTTTCTGACCACTTTGGCAACATGGTTGTCAAAGGAGAGGTCACTATCGACTTGAGTCCCCAGGTCTCTGATTACATCTTCTGTATTCAGTGGGTTATTGTCTACGTGATAGTTTGTGGGTACTTTGTTTTTCCCAAAGGGGATGACTATACATTTTTTGGCGTTAAGTTTGAGGCCATGATTCCGCACCAGTTGTCCGTTTCAGTGAGACCTTTCTGTAGGATGTGTGTCGGCAGGTGAATCCACTATGGCACCCAGTTTGCAGTCATCTGCAAACTTTGTCAGCCATAATCCTTCCATATTTGCTTTCACATCTGAGAAATAAATGCCGAATAGGAGTGGACCCAAGACTGAACCCTGTGGGACACCACTTGTGACGGGTTTTGAGTCTGACATGGCTCCAGCAATTTTAACCTTATGGGTTCTGTTTTTAGCCAATTTGCTACCCATCTTGTGACATATGGATTTACATTTAGGCTGCTGAGCTTGTCAATGATGCCAGAGTGTGGTATTGTGTCAAAGGCCTTAGCCAAGTCCAAATAGGCAGTGTGGACAGCCTTGCCCTCATCGATGGCACTAGTGACTGTCTCAAAGAAGTCAACCAGGTTTAAGAGGCAGGATCTGCCTTTTACAAAACCGAACTGTGTGGGATCAAGGGTCTGCAGATCCCCAATGTCGCCATTTATGAGTTCCATGATGATTCTTTCCATAGCCTTACAGATCAGGCTGGTCAAACTTATGGGGCGGTAGTTAGCTCCAAAGCTGTTTCTGTGGCAAAGAGGGATGAAACACCCTTACTGGGTTTTGTAGATTCATTGGTGTGAGAGGTTCAGTCTAGACTTGTGTAAAAATCTTTCATGTGTACTAGCATTTATTTTGTAATGTTGTTTATTTCATATATTTTTTGTTTTATTTTAATACCAGTGTTTGTGCGGCACATGGCTTAGTACAAACATGGGAAATGGATAACTACAATAAATGTCATGTAATGTACTTCTGTGATAACCAATACATAAACTACACCTGTAAATCCTGTGTATGTGTAGCACATCTGCTAAACATGGTGATCCATACAGTATATACTATCTGTAGATCAAAATTCACGTTCAACATTTGTCTTTTAAAGAACAAGCCTAATAAACACTGTTCACAAAAATAAAACAAGATGAGTTTTGTTTTTTGCGTTTGCATGTCACTTAACATCTTGAAAACCAGGACTAATGCCCACACATGAAGCTGACAGAACATCTGCACATAGGATGCAGACATTCTCTATTTCATAAAGGATACATTGTTGCATCTTTTGTTTTCCATCATGCAAACCCAGTAAGTGGTGCTGTGTGGCATTTAGCAATCTCATCCAACACCTGCAGGTTTAGAACACCTGCAGACAGGAAGCAGACAGTAGACAATTTCAAAATGGATACATTGTACCCTCTATGTTTTGCTGCCACACAAACACGCTAAGTGACACTGAGTGGGAGTTAACGCACAGAATTTAGTAATGAATATGAAAATATCCAACCACTTTTCAAGTCAAGTCAAGTCAAAGTTTATTTATATAGCACCTTACAGACAATAAATGCCACCAAAGTGCTTTACAAAACAGTAATGAAAACAATAAATAACATATAACATAAAATATAACTAAAAATAACAATAACATAAAACAAACAACATTAAAAATCATTTTACCTCATTAAAGGCCAATTCATAAAAATAAGTTTTAAGATTTTGCTTAAAAATTGTCACAGAAGAAGACTGCCGAATATATAATGGAAGCTCATTCCAAAGTTTTGGAGCTGCGACAGAAAAAGCTCTATCACCCCTCATCTTTAATCGTGCCCGGGGAACCACAAGTAGGGACAAATCTTCTGACCGAAGTGTCCGATTGGGAACATAAGCATGGAGCATATCTGCCAAATATACCGGCACTAAACCATTTAAAGCTTTAAATGCCAATAACAAAATTTTAAAACGAACCCTGAAAACAACAGGTAACCAATGCCATGCCACCAATACAGGCATTACATGGTCAAACTTTCGTTTGCCCTCCAAGAATTTCCCAGCTGCATTTTGTACAAGCTGCAAATGGGCTAAAGCACCTTGACTCACTCCAAATAAAATAGAATTACAATAATCAAGGCATGAAGTTATAAATGCATGTACAACAACTTCCAAATCACCTTTGGGCAAAAATGGTTTTACCTTAGCCAAGCGCCTTAATTGATAAAAAGAAGATGACACTACCCCGTTTATATGTCCCCTAAAGCAAAGATCTTTATCCATCTTCACTCCCAGATTTACAACAGAATCCTTCAAATAAGAAGTTAATACACCACAATCCACCATAGAAAAATCAGCATAACGACTAGGACTAAAAAGTACTGCTTCTGTCTTCCCTTCATTCAAACTCAAGAAATTTTCTGCCATCCATAGCTTAACCTCACACAAACAATCCAACATTTTTGAAAATGAGCAACCATCAGCCTCATCCAGAGGTAAATACAATTGACAATCATCAGCATACAAATGAAAATCAATACCATATTTACGCATTATATCGCCCAAAGGCAAAATATAAACAGAAAACAATAAAGGTCCCAATACTGAACCCTGCGGAACACCCCAAGGAAGATGAACAAAATTAGATGTAAACCCACCCATCTGAACACACACCATTCTATCTAGCAGGTAAGATCGAAACCAGTTTAAAGCCACACCTGTAATACCCACATAATGCTCAAGACGATACAGCAATATTTCATGATCTACTGTATCAAAAGCAGCTGTTAAATCTAACAAAACAAGCAGTACAAATTTTCCACTATCAGTAATAAGAAAAACATCATTTAACACCTTTAACAAAGCTGTCTCTGTACTATGCATAGGTTTAAAACCAGATTGAAAATTTTCCAAAAAATTATTTTTATTCAGGAAATCTAACAATTGGCCATAGACGTACCTCTCCATCACTTTACTTAAGAAAGGAAGCTTAAAGATTGGCCTAAAATTAGACAATACGGACACATCAAGCCCAGGTTTCTTTAATAGTGGATGAATGATTGCTCTTTTGAAGTCAGCAGGCACAACCCCAGAAACCAAACTGGTATTAATTATTTCCAACAAAACCGAAGCTACTATTAGAAACACATCCATCAAAACTCTTGGGGGTAAAATATCCTCAAGAGAACCACTAAGCTTAACTTCAGACATTAATTTGGTTAAATCAGCCATAGTTATTGGCTGAAAAACACACAATTTTTCTGAAACAGACAAAAAATTATCTGGCAAAGAGCATACAGATACAGCTAATCTCAACTTCAGAACCTTATCCAAAAAAAATTTAAAAAACTCATTACACACTGTGGTTGAAGCCTGTACTGGAAAATAATCTTGTGCATTAAGAACAGAATCAATTACACCATACAAAACCCGCGGGTTTTGAGAATTGGCATTAACAAGATTAGAATAATATGTTCTCTTTGCAGATAATACAGCAGCCTGATAAACCTTCCAACTTTCCCGAAAGGCAATTAGGAACACATGAAGCCTGCTCTTTTTCCATTTCCTTTCACATCTCCTGCATTCCCTCCTTGCAGCTCTAGTAGTGTCCGTTGACCACCAGTTTATCACTGAACTTTTCTTCTTCATACGTAATGGTGCAACAATATCCAGAATATCCTTACAAGTCTTATTAAAATAATTTAACAGACTGTCAGATGAAAAATATTCTGGAAAACAAGGCAACACCTCACTAAATAAAGACGAAAACTTCACTGAAGTGTCTTGACTAAAAGAACGACAAAACCTTACTGGTGCAACAGATTTAACAGCATTTATAGGCAGTATAATATCGAATAAAATAGGCTTATGATCCGAAAACACAGCATCTTGAATAGTCAGATTTGTCACATTGAATCCAAGTGATAGTACAAGATCCAATGTATGACCACTTTCCTGAGTGGCCCCACTAACAAACTGATTTAAGCCAAAAGAATTCATCAAGTCGTTAAACTCTGAAACAAGTGGCTTTCCCGGACAGCATACATGAATATTAAAGTCTCCGAGTAACATAATCTGATCATATTTCAAAACATATTCAGCTAGAAACTCAGAAAACTCTTGAATAAAATTCTTATCATATTTCAGAGGCCTATAGATCACTGCACAAAAAAACGGACTTGAATGTCCAAGTTCAAACAAACACAACTCAAAACTGCTGAAAATAGAGGTGGGATAAAGTTGTTTAATTTGTAAATTTGCTTTACAAACTACTGCCAGTCCACCACCATGCCGAGATGCTCTTGGTACATTAATGAAAACACAATCAGCTGGTACCAACTCATTCACTGCACTCCATTCACCAGATGTCAACCAGGACTCAGTTAAACAAAACACATCCAAAGTATGTATCTTAAGAAATTCTTTCAAAATAAAAGTTTTGTTAACCACTGACCTGGCATTCACCAGACCCCATTTCAAATTCAAAACCTCAGGCTCCACAATGTCCAAAGCTTTAGGCACTGGTCATAAATTCTCTAAGACAACCCCTCTCTGACAATACTGCTGATAATATAAGTGGAAAACACGATCCCCCATAGAGGAATCAACGACAGGAATACTCCATAAGCCCACAAAATCTAACATCTCCCAATCCATCAAGGGCCGAGTAAACATCCATTTTTCCGTCTTCAAACGACCAGAGAAAGGAGTCACCAAAGCCTTTAGCTTAAACAGCCAGCCTCCTCGACAGCCTCGCCTTCTCCGCTTCCTCAACTTCCTCCTAGAAGAAGAAAAGAACCATGGCACTGTTCCGCTATACTCCAGAAAACAATCCAGGTAAGTAGGGGGTATATTGCAGCATCCATTCACCAAGAACGGCAAATCCAAAAGTCTAACTGAAGAACCAATGTCCAAAAGCGCTTGACGATCGTACATTAGCGCTAAGCCAGCATTTTGCACATCACACACAACAAGCGGACAAAAACAAAAAACAACAAACGGAGCTAGCAAACTGCAAGCCAACCACACCGGCGCCATATTGCAATCTCAGTTCATTAACAGTACTACTTTTAACTATTCTTGTGGCAGCAGGTGTAAGTGTAGAGCTGTAATATAGATGATTGTGGGTTCTAATACAGCAAATTCCAAATATTTTTACTGTTCCATTTTACTTCATATTAAAATCCGCTTTAAAAAATTATTACACACTTCTAGTTTTATTAAGGGTTGTACACTCATTTTTAATAAGCACATAAAATTTAAACATAATAATAAATATAGATAAATATGTATAGCAGTGGATCTCATATGAATTACTTGTGTGACTGAGGGTATACTGACTGGTTATGTTTCTGTAATTATAATTGTGTTCTCTGGCCTTGAATGACCTTCAGACTTCAATAATACTCATATGCACATGAACATATAAGGCAGGACCTTGTCAGGTCACACACATACATGGTTAACCCCGCAGTCTGTCATGTGTATTTATAGATAATTCATGAGTATGGCTGAGAAGCACTTCTTCTGTGGCAAGGATGAAAATTTACCACTGTGGAAGAAAATGTTTTGTTTCATATGCATAGGTTTGAATCCCCCATTGTAAAAAATAATTTTATTAGTCTATAAAGCCACAGAAAAAAATGTGTCAGGTCATAACATTTATGCCCCTGGTACATCTGCAAAGTTAAATCACCTAACACTTACAGCAGCAAACAAGCCTCAAACTAATGCAAAGTGTCAGATTAACTTTCCAATTTCAAAAACTGCTTTCCTTTCTATTTGGCACTGTTGCTCTCCACTTAACATCGCTCAAACATGGTTGGCATCATTCTTCGGGTTTACTCACTACCAGTAAATGTGATAGCATGCAATGGTGGGAAATCATTCTTATTTTTTGCTGTTTTGCCTGGTCAGACATGTCTAGTGATAGAAAGGAAGGTGCTTATTTAGGGCAAAGAGATGGGATGTTGAGGAGTCCAGAATCGTCAATGGATTCCTTGTAAAGAGCCATAGCCAAAGGTTCTTGCAGGGGAACTATAACGGCTCTCAGTACAAGTCTAAGGCATGGAATAGTCTGGTCAAGGCTGTCTCCAGTCCGACTGGCATTCCACACACTGGAGAACCATGTAGTCGCCATTTTAATGATGTGAAAACGTGTAAGTGGGATACACTCAACCAGTGGCTGGATGAGTTCAGAACTGCTGACATCCCACAGTTGTGTAAGTATACTGATAAAGAGAATTTATAGTAGATAGAAAGCTGTATATAGGCAATACTGGTATATATAATGCTCTTCACTTGTTCTCTTCTCTTTATTCCACAGCCAACCAAGAGATGATGGAAAATAGAGATGCCCATGATGAATGTCTAGAGACTGAGGGAAGCATGTGGTATGTATAAAAACAGCATAACTATTATTTTAGCTGAAGTGTTATTCTTCTATAGAATCCTAGCAATGAAAGCATGTATATCCTAACTGTAAAAACAAGCATGCATGCTAGAGTCTGTAATACAAGCATACTGTAGGAGTATTGTGGGTTCAAATACCACAAGTAACAAATATATAGCAAAATTCTTTAAAAATATTACATAATTTAATTTCAACACAAGTGGCATAAATGCCTCATTGTTAACTTAATCTGTGTAATTGGACCAAGCATATGTGCAATATATGCACATTGCAAGGATTACTGTATTACTCTAACCTTTCTCTCTCTTTTTTACTCTATGTCTTGTCAAAACATTTCCATGTCATCCATCTCTGACAAATGACAGAATATTTTACAGCACAGGAAGATAGGCCTACCCCCGTGGCTAAGCCTGTCCCTACTCTACTAGCTCCTGCACGGACACCCAGCACATCTGGGACCCAAACTGGTACTACTGCCTCTGCTGCCCCTTCACTAACTGGGCCCTCCACATCAGGCTGCATTACCCCACCAGCTGGTGCTGTAGTATCCTCCTGGAATAATAGTGAAGGAGGGAATTTTATCACCCACAAAGACATGCCAGGGTTGGTGCGTATGGTCATGCACAGCACCATAGCTTCATACCTATGCTGGATGGAGAAGCTGCTGTCACTTATGGTCCATAGAACAGACCTCAAGCACTCCAACAAATAAAATAAAATTGCCAAAGATTCCAAAGACAACCACAAAGCATTCTATAACTATGTCAAGAATCTAAATGGCAATGCTCAGATCTGCTCTGAGCTAAAACAGAATGGCATTAAATATACTGATCCAAAGGATATTGCCAATATCCTGGCAGATCGATTCAGTGCCAACTTCACCCCCCTCTCACCCCCTAAATGGCCCATCTCAATACCGGAAGATTGCCAAATTCCAGTAATAACAGTCACACAGGTACAAAACGCACTCTCTAAAGCCAAGAATACAGCATCCATGGGACCAGATGACATCCCGGGCTGTGTACTACATGAACTACAATATGAACTGGCACCTCACCTAAGTGTCATGTTTAATCATAGCCTCACCTCAGGTTTCATGCCCACTGAGTGGCGCAGAGCTACAGTTATCCCAATCCACAAGGGGGTATCCACCTTGGATCCCGGAAACTACCGTCCCATCAGTCTGACAAGCCTTATCTGCAAGGCCATGGAGCGTATTATCATGGAACTTATAAACAAAGACATTGGCAACCTTCAAACACTGGACCCCACCCAGTTTGGGTTTGTGAAGGGCCGATCTTGTCTCCTGAACCTGATTGACTTCTTTGAATCAGTCTCCAGAGCCATGGACAAGGGTAAGGTGGTCCACACAGCCTATCTAGACCTTGCCAATGCCTTTGATACCATCCCCCACTCTGGAATCATAGATAAACTTACTAAGTTGGGCATTAATCCCTATGTCACCCAATGGGTTGCTAAATGGCTTACTGATAGAACCCACACTGTAAAAGTAGCCGACTCCAAATCCAGCTCCAGACAAGTGACAAGTGGAGTACCTCAGGGTTCAGTCCTGGGGCCGCTCTTGTTTGGCATCTACTTCTCTGAAGTACAGGTCAACACTAAGGGACTCTGGCTAACAAAGTTTGCAGATGACTGCAAACTGGGAGCCATTATTGAATCCCGAAATGATGTGGATACTCTACAAAAGGGCCTTACAGAAACAGATGCTTGGTGCCAGAGCCATGGGCTCAAGCTCAATGCCAAGAAATGTATTGTGAGTCCCTTTGGGAAAAAACATGTATCCATGAATTACCATATAGGTGGCAGTACACTAAACACAGAAAGTGTGATAAGAGACTTAGGGACACAGGTGGACAGTGGTCTCACCTTCGATAACCACATCGCCACAACAGTCAGGAAATCCTTCTATGTGGCACACCTCATCACGAAGGGCTTTTCATCCAGAAAAAGGAGGTCATTGTCCCACTGTACTCATCCCTCATTAGACCCATTATAGAATACAACGCCCCATTTGGTATGTACCTCTCAAGACATCTGCAACAACTGGAAAGGCCTCAGAAATACCTCACTAAAAGAATCACAGGCCTAAAGCAGATGCCCCACGCTGACCGCCTTTAAAAACTCCAGCTATACTCTGTCGATATCGCCTACTCAGAGGCGATCTCTGCTTAACATACAAGGCCATGTCAAACCCAGAGCTGTTGGACATGCTACACTTAAAGAAATCCCAATCCCTCAGAGCTACACGCTCCAGGGATCTAAACCTTGTCATCACAATAAACAAAACATGCTGGAGGGATAGGTTCCTGACCCAGAGACTCCCCAGACTCTGGAATAGATTGCCCATACATGTCAAGCAGAGTGCCTCTTTGGACCTCTTCAAGAGGAACCTTGACGATTGGATGGGAGAAAGGAAATTCACCCCAGGGATCATGTCAGTCGCCCTGCTAGACAGGGGTCCAGGAAAGTAAATAATGTGGGAAGAAATAGCCAGGGAATTGTTATGGCTAGGCTTGTATAGGCCCTAGGGCTGATAGCCTAGTACCAACCTATGAACCTATGAACCTATGAACAGCCTGCAAAGTAAATGGACAGTGATGACAGTCCTGAAAGTGAGGACTAAATTAATCTCTTATATTCTTACTGAAGTAAAAAAAAAATGGGCACCAGTCCCACAAAAAAGATACTGTCCCATACATAGCTGTCCATTTCGCACACATGTCTTTTTGACACACCTGACTCAGTCCAATTGGCTGCACAACATTATTGCTTTGTTGTCACCCCTCTTTTTTAAAGTGACAGTCCAAATTCAGTTAATATTCTGTACTTAATTTTATTTTGCACTGTTGAAGAAGTGGATAGCTATGGTTCTTTCCTACTCCCTCCTGCACATTTTATATTGCTTTCCCTTTGTTCTTCCCCCTCTTGCCCCACATTTCTCCACTTTCCTATCTAGCCCATTTAAACACCTTTAATCTGGTCAAAAATCAGAATCACACACAACTCATATAAGCAAAAAAAAGCAATAGAGCCCTTCACGTTTTGGCTTCTGTGTTTGCATGGAGTTTGGCATCATGCACCAATGCCAAGCAATGGTGAACAGGTCTTCACTGTTGCAGTCACTTCCACGCAATGCCACTTAAACACTACTTAAACACTAAAGTAGCACACAGTGAATGTAGAATAAATAATTATTTCATTGCAGTATAAATACATATTTAAAACTATTAGATACACCTGGATTTGAATGGTATAGCATCTGGGCTACAAAAGACATCTGTCAATGCATTTACACCTGCTGCCACAGAGTCATCTAGGTAGCAGCTGCATTCCTTACACTCAGTACTATACACACTATTGACTGCCATGCCCATAGCCAGCTTTAGGCACCAGCAAACCCTGTGGCTGCTGGGGGACCCCTAGTCCTGGGGTCTCCCAGCCGCAGCAAGTTATTTTAGTTTGACATTTTGTAAGAAGTTTGTCAAACCAACAAAAGCTTCTATAGCAATCTTATGTACTTCAAAAACCAGGTGGGTAATAATGACTCTTATTTATCTCTACTTTCACATTAAAATGTATTTCTGGTGATAGTAACAGTGTTTTGGTAAGTAACAGATTTCACAATTTCATAAAATTATTTCTCTACTGACATAGTGCCTTTGACTTAGGTAATCTTGCTGGTGGACATTCTGTCCACTAAAGCTAACATCATAGACAGCTTTAGTCATCAACAATGGCTGTAGGGCCCCCCTTAATCATTCATAATTGTGTTGGGGTCCCACAATAGCTGCTTCTGGTTAGGTAAAAATGAGGAGAAAAAAAGATTATTTTTTTGATTACGCTCTTTATCTGAAAGAGGGTCATGATATGACCCTATTAGGATAAAGCCAGTAATAAATGAATGAACATAACAAGCTAAGTATAAGAGATCAGCATACCTGAGTGACCAGTCTCAGTACAGACACTGGATTTTAAGAACTTATGCTTCCAATCTTCAGGGATGGTTTTCTCTTTCAGGGAGTTTTATTAATACTGGCAGAACACCAGATATTATAACTTTCAACTTCTTTGCTCAAGAATTCTGGGCAAATAAAAAAATAATAGCACAATAAAGGCTCAAAATCAGGAACATTTTTAAAATAGTGCTCTAGTTCACTTAAAAGGTTAATAGAATAATGCATTTTGTATCAACATGCATTTTGGACAATAAGAAGTATGAACTGGAAGTACTGGAAAAGCTCACTTAGACTTTGCTCCAACTTGCTGAGGGAAAGGTGTGTTTACTTTTGCTTTTTTTGTATTTTGTATTACTTTATTCGGTTCTTCTATTTTGTATACTTTGATTTGTTTTCTTAACACTGTGTCTTTCTTGTATTATGCTTTTAATTGCATATTAAAAATTGGAAAGAAACCACCGCTGTGTCTCTTGTAAGTCACACAGAAATTAGAACAAGTCAATTAAGGAGTTACACAGAAGTGAGAACAGGTCAAATAAGGTTAATTATCTGTGAGCTGAGGGAGTGGAGCTAGGAACTAAACCATCATTTTAAAGGGTAAAATAAAAAGTTCAAAGCTTGACTGGAAAAGCTCACTCAGACTCTACCACAACTTGCTGTGAGGGAAAGGTTAGTTTGCTTTTGCATTCTTGTATTTTGTATTACTTTATTGCCTTCTTCTATTTTGTATACTGTGATTTGTTTTCTTTGCACTGTGCTTTACTTGCATTCTGCTTTTAATTGCATATTAAAATTTGGAAAGAAACCATAGCTGTCTCTCTTGTGAGTCACACAGAATTTTTTTTTAATTTTTCCCACCCCCACCCTATTGCTGTTGTGTTCTTAAACACAACGGTCTTTCTAGTTGCCTGCCTCTTATGTTAGTTTGACCACATATCTCCTTCTCTCTCCCCTTTCACCGGCTGCTGTAAGCAAAAGAATTATCATTTTGTGAAATAACTCCCCTTCAGCTATTTAAATTTATTGACCATCCCACTGTATTCCATAGAACCAGAATAAAAAAGTGCCCTCTCTCTTTCTAGCCATCTTAATCTTTTAAAATTAGCGTCTCTTCACATAGACAGCTAAAGCTTGTTACCCCTTTCTCATATCTAACTGTTTAGTGTACACTGCAGTGCTTAGGATATTAACCCATTTTTTATCTTGCCTTTAAACATCTATTGCAAGACCACAAGTTATTGGAGAGACCACATTCTGCCTCTAAGTAGTCATCTTGGGATTAGTGCTTCTGTTTTCTCCTGGTGAGAGAACTAGTGTAGAGACATTAATTCCTGGAGACTGCTGATCACCAGAAAGACTAATAACTGCTTCACAGGTGACAGCTTGGAATTTGTGCTTTTATTCTACTCCTGGTAAGACTAAAAGCAGAGTACATTGATTCCTGACTGTTTCTGGTTGAGCAGTGAGTGTCTGTGCTTGACGTTCCTGATTGGTCTGGTTGCTATTCAAGGCATCTACTAGGAAAAGGCTACAACAAGCCTACAAACCCTTGTATTATCTGGGACAAGACTGTGGATCACCAAACAAGCTGTGGCCTGCTTCTCATCTTGAGATTGGTGCTAATATTTTGCTTCTGGTGAGAGAAGAAACAAAGGAGCATTGTATCCCAGTAGAGTGAAGCTATGATGAGACCAGTACTAGTAGTAGCCCGGCAGCAGCCATTCATGCAACTCCTCTCTTTTCATCATTCTTGAAAAGCTAATTCATTGTTTTCAGTAAATACTGCCTGATTTGTTTCTAACTTCGGAATATCTGCAAAACAACACCCACATCAACATATAGAGTCACATCTCATGGAGCCTGTATTACTAAGCCCATAAGGCAAGCCACCACACAATCCAACATTCCGGTCATTGGAGACTTCATCATGAGACACACTGATGTCCCTCGCACCAAGATGGGTAAGGAGAAAGTTACTGTCAGTTGCTTATCAGGGGCTAGGATCCGCCACATTATGCATGCACTCAGGACATTATACCACAAGTTCCACTATGACTCACTCATAGTCCATGTGGGAGTCAATGACCTGAGACATACCTCCCTAGACTATATGAAGAGAGACATCATGGAGCTCCCAGAATAATTGTCTCAGGCTGGTATGAGCCTAGCATTGAGCAGCATTTCACCTTTTCCAAGGATGATGCCACAATATGAGCAAAAGATGACTGACTTTTCATAATCAGCTTAGTTCCTGGTGTCATTCTAAGGGGGTGCAATATTTGTCAACATGGAAGGAAATGGTCAACAGACCACACTGTTTTGCCAAGGGTGGTTTGCACCTCTCCCCTCCAAGCTTTCAGATATTGGCTAAAAGATTGTCTTCCCCCATAGTGCCTTTTTAAGAAATGCCAAGCTGGAAGTACTTCCGACATAGCAAATCAAAAACAAGAAAATCTAAAGGTATTACTGCTCAGTGCTTGCAGTCTAAACAAAAAAAAAAACTTTATTCCTTAGAAGCTCTCTTCACCCTCCAGAATGCTGATGTCTGTGCAGTCACTAAGACATGGTTTAAAGCCACAGAGAGCACACCAACAGTGCAAAGTTATAATGCCTTCCACACATTTAGACCAGCTACTACACAGACAGGAAATACAGGTGAAAAATAAATATACCTCAAGACTGGTCAAACAAGACAATGCATTTGAGCTTCTCCATGTTCAAATCACCATAGGCAAAATCCAATAGCACTTTCTTGCAAGCTATAGGCCACCCTCTATGACCCAGGAAACCTATACCATGTATTTAAACTTATTAGGAACACTCACCATGCAACCCAATATCATAATCATGGGCAACTTTATTTAACTCACTATTAACTGGGAATCCTGTTTGATACCAAATGTACTGGCACAGAGATTCCTGGATTTTGTAAACACAAACTCCCTTGACCAGATTGTCAATAGACCAACCAGGGGTGCAACCATACTGGATCTGGTCCTCACTAATATGGGAAAGTGCTGCACACCCCATACTGTAATGTCTTCCCTGGTAAGGTCAGACTACAAAATGTTCTCCTTTGAAGAAAAACTAAACATTGGACCCTTAGCTCAACCTGGAATATTCAGGAACTATTCTAAGGCTAACTTCCTGCTATTAAGTGATAACCTGGCAAAATTTCAAGTGCCGATAAACCCTGAGAACACTGCTGCCTATGCAGAACTGTTCACAGAAACCCTGTGCAAGTTAATGTTAATAGCTGCATAGAGGCAGCTGCACCCACCAGAAAAAAGTACAGAACTAAAATAAATTTGGCCTCCCAGGCCAAGGACAGCCACAAGGCATTCTTTAGTTATGTCCGCAAACTCAAAGGCAATACACAATTGTGTGCAGTGCTCATTGTAAATGAAACCAACTATACTGAGCCAGAAGATATAGCAAACATACTGGCTGATAAATTCAGCTCCAACTTTACCACTCTCTCCTCCCTCAACCTTCCTTCAGGAAATAGTAAATATAACTCCCCCTGCTATCACTAGAGAGCAGATCCTTAATGCTATCTCTAAGGCCAAGAACACTGCATCAATTGGTACAGATAATATCCCTGGATGCCTTCTAAATAGAATGAAATATGACCTATCAGTCCCTCTGCAATTATTACTTAACTGTAGCCTCCAGACAGGTTTCCTGCCTCATGAAAGGAGAACAACAACAGTCATCTTTCTGCACAAAGGTGGAACATATACAGACCCTGGAAACTACAGACCCTTAAGTCTCACTAGTCTTATATGTAAAGCTATGGAAAGAATTATTATGGAAATGATTAATAGAGATATAGTAAATCTCCAGATACTGGTCCCATCCCAGTTTGTTTTTTTTCAAGGGCAGGTCATGCCTACTCAATCTGGTGGACTTCATTGAAAAAGTCACCAAAGCAATGGATGGGGGCAAAATGGTTCACACTGCCTATGTTGACCTGGCCAAGGCATTTGACACAATACCCCACTTGGGCATTGTTGACAAAGTCAAGAGGTTAAGTACAAAACCATATGTCACCCTGTGGATAGCCAAATGGCTCACAGACAAGACCCTGGAAGTTAGAATTGGGGAATCCACCTCTACAAAGAGGCCAGTCACAAGTACAGTCCCTCAGGGATCGGTCCTTATACTGCTCCTTTTTGGCATTTACTTCTTGGAAGTTAAGGCTAATGTCAATGGTCTCTGGCTGACTAAATTTGCAGATGATTGTAAATTAAGAGCTGTCATTGAATCCGACACTGACACAAATGTTCTCCAGGAAGGGCTGACACAGACAAACAATGGGTGTCAAAGCCATGGACTAAAACTGAATGCCAAGAAATGCATAATAGTATCCTTCAGGAAGTCATCCACCCCTGGTGGTAACTATCATATTGACAACAGACCCCTTAGAGTTGACCCAGTAGTCAAGGACATATGGACACACATAGACAGTAATCTAGCCTTTGACCATCATGTATCTGCAGTAGTGAGGAAATCATTCTGTGTTGCACAACTTATAAACAAAGGTATGGCATCTAAGTCCAAGGAAGTCATTGTTCCACTGTATTCAGCATTCATCAGACCTATTATTGAGTACAATGCCCCCTTTGGTATGCACCTAACCAGGCATATCCAACAACTGGAACATCCACAGAGGTTTCTCACTAAAAGAGTACAGGGTGTAAGTAAAATGTTTTATGCAGACTGCCTCAAGGTCCTATTCATGCGTTCTGTCTCCTACAGACTTTTGAAGGGAGATCTATGCCTGGCATACAGGACATTGTCAGACCCCACTCTGATGGACCTCCTGCATATCCAGAAAACAAACAGTGCCAGAATTGCCTGTTCTAAAGACTTAAACCTGGCCTGTGATATAAACAGGACATGCTGGAGATGTATCCCAGAGACTACCCTGTCTTTGGAACAGGCTTCCAATTCATGTGTAGCAGAGTTCCTCCCTAACCCAATTTGAGTGCAACGTGTACAGTTGGATGGGGAACAGAAAATGTATCCCTAGTTTAGCACCTATATCTTTAATGGACCCAAGCAACCTGTAAACGGTTCATCTCCCAGGCCCCTGTTTGTAAATGTTTCATCTCCCAAGCCCCTTCTTATACTTATCAAGGGTATCAGAACTTCTCAGAGAGTTGGAATGCATGGCTATACTTAAAAAGGCTCTTATGGTCATTAGCTTTATAAATATCTGTGATCCTATGAACCAAGCCCATAAGGTGAAACACTCCACAATGCAATATTCTGGTCATAGGAGATTGCATTGTGAGACATACTGATGTCCCCCTTACTAGTCTAGATAAGGAGACGGTTACAGTCAGTTGCCTGTTAGGGGCCAGGATCCACCAGACCAAACAAACACTCAGGTCACTTACTCCTAAGTACCAGTATGACGCAGTCATAGTCTATGTAAGTGTGAATGACATGAGATGTGCATCCTTGGACTATACGAAGAGAGACATGATTGAGCTCTCAGAAAGTGTGTCACAGGCAGGTATGAGCCTAGCATTGTGCAGCATTCTACCATCTACAAAGATGAGGCCACAATACCAGCAGAAAATGATCAACTTTAACAATTGGCTTAGCTATTTGTGTCATTCTAAAGAGGTCCATTACTTGACAGCCTAGAAGAACATGTTGACAGGCCACACTGCTTTGCCAGGGATAGTCTTCACCTGTCACCTCTAGTCTTTTAAACATTGACCAAAACATTATCCACCCCTACAGTGCCATTTTTAGACATTGCCAAACAGACAAACTTCCAACATAACAAAAGCTACTCAGGACAAGTTAAAAGATGTTACTGCTCAATGCTAGGAGCCTCAACAAGAAACTGCACTCTTGAGAAGCTCTCCTCACACTGGAGACTGCCGACATCTGCGCAGTTACTGAAGCATAGTTCAAAGCTATAGAAAGCACTCCGGCAGTGCGTGGTTGTAATGCCTTTCATACATTCCAACCACCCACTGAACTTGAAAGAGCAAAAGGCTGAGGTGTATCTATCTATAGAAAGGATAAGCGCATAAGGCTGATCAAACAATATAGCATGCTTGAATTACTCCATGTCCAACTAACCTTGGAGAAAATCCACTACCGTATTCTTGCTAGCAGGTCCCACAACATGAACCAGGAAATCCATACATCATACCTGAAAGTAACTAGAATCACTCACCATCCAG
Organism: Protopterus annectens; assembly: GCF_019279795.1. Lineage (NCBI taxonomy): Eukaryota > Metazoa > Chordata > Ceratodontiformes > Protopteridae > Protopterus > Protopterus annectens. Next base: position 552,169,861 of record NC_056748.1, read on the forward strand.
CCCAATACCATAATCAGGCATGATTTTAACAACCCCTTCATTAACTGTGAGGCTTACATGAAAAACTAACATGCAGGCCCAAAGATTTCTTGACTTTGTAAATTCAAATGCCCTGTCGCAACTATTCTGCACTCCCACTAGGGGAACAAATACCCTAGACCTGGTACACACAAATATTGGAGAGCGCTGCATGCCACTAGTGTGATGTCTTCACTATTAAGATCAGATCACAACATGGTCTCCCTTGAAATAAAGGTAAAACTAGTCTCCCCTCCTAACCCCAAATACTTTAAGAACTTCTCTAAGGTAAATTACTCCTTGTTAAGGGATGGCATAGATAATTTTCAAGTCCCCCCAAATCGAAAAAACACAGAAATCTATGCAGAGGTGTACACAAAAGGCCTATATGACCATATAAACAACTGCATAGAAACAGCAGTGCCAGACTGAAGTAAACCCAGGTCATACCACAAAAACAACCCTGGTGGATCTCTGGTGTTAATAGATTGTACAACAAAAAAATGAAAATCTTGTCGAGAAGTAAGATGGAATGTGCATTTTTGTTGCTGGATCTTAGTGGTCTGGTGGTGCGATAGGGTTGGAGTAGATTCTGGAGGGATGGGGCATTTAGTGGATGCTTTACTAGTTAAGTCTCTGAAAGCAGACTTTGAGGTAAACATAGCCTCCAAAGCTAAGGATAACCATAAGACATTTTTCAGTTATGTCCGCAATCTTAAGGGTAACACCCAACAATGTGCAGAATTTTCTCACCAAAGCAGCAAAGATTTCAATAGCAAATTCCCACCTTATCTCCACCCTACGTTATGCCTCTCCAATATATACCAACCTAAGGCAATGCAATCTAAACAAGCTAGAGACGTTCTACAACAAAATTGCCAAATTCGCCACAGGGGCATCCTACCATAGTCACCACTGTCTCTCACTTGCTGAACTGGACTGGCTTGAACTCCCTCACCTCCTTCAATGGTATCAACTCTCACTCGCCCACAAACTAGTAAACCATTCACTAAATGTCCCATCCCTCCAGAATCTACTCCAACCCTATTGCACCACCAGACCACTAAGAACCAGCAAAAAAAATCACTTGCAGATCACTAAAACCAATAACTCTGCTGGTGAAGCACTATTCTCTTGCACCATAGCCAAATTATGGAACTCCCTCCCACCCACAATTACCTCCATACCATCATGCACCCACTTCAAAACTTTACTAAAAGTGCACCTAAAAACGTGCTGGCTATGCCCTTGCAACTCCCACTCTAAAATCACCCACCCCATCCAACCACTACCTTACTTTCCACTCCACTAACTACCTTGATTATAGCAAGCTTAGATGCTCATAAGCCTAATACTTATTATACAGCAGGAACTTCTTATTGTAATATTTGTTAATGTCTGTTATGCACTTCACAGGTAAAGATTTTAGTTGTCTACTGATGTAACATGTTCTTGATCTGTAAATATGTTGTAAGTAATTGCTATGTTATATTGTTAATCGCTATGTAATCCAATGTAACTACTGTCTGTTTATTTTAACTGTGGAGCTTTTCTCCCCGGGCCTCTGCTGAAAATGGACCTACGTCCAGTCGGACACTCCCAGTCAACAAATGTAAATAAATAAAATAAACAGAGCAAATAGTCCCTCATTAAGCTACACAAGTGAATCGGGGAACTAATTAAGTCTCTGAAAGCAGATTTTGAGGTAAACATAGCCTTCAAAGCTAAGGATAACTATAAGACATTTTTCAGTTATGCCCACAATCTTAAGGGTAACACCCAACAATGTGCAGAATTTGTTGTAGATGGCATCACCTATATTCAGCTAGAAGATATAGCAAATCTGCTGGCTGACAAATTCAGATCAAGTTTCACCAGCCCATCACCTCCCCAGTTCTCCCCCAAGAAATACCCTCCACCACTCCACTGCCAATTAGCACTAAAGAACAGGTTGCCACTACCCTCTCTAAAGCTAAAACATGGCTTCAGTGGGGCCTGATGGTATACCAGGTTATCTCTTAAACAGCTTCAATCAGGACTTGTCAGGTCCATTATGATCTCTATGGACTGCCTGTGTCCTGAAAGAGTGGTGAACAGCAACAATCACCTCTGCATAAAGGGGGACCATCTACTGACCTGGGAAATTACAAACTCATACGTTTAACTAATCTTAAATGTAAGACCATGGAAAGAGTAATTATGTACCTGATAAATAATGACATACAAAACCTCCAAACACTAGACCCGACCCAGTTTAATCTGATGGATTTCTTTGAGAAAGTCACTAAGGCCATGGATGAAAGCAAAACAGTACATGTTGTCTACCTTGACCTGGCCAAGGCTTTTGACACAATTCCTCACTCAGATATTATAAATAAACTCACAAAACTGGGCAAAAAATGAATATATCTTCAGATGGATAGCAAACTGACTCATGGACAGGACAGATGTGGTTAATGTGGGTGAATCTAAATGCAGCAAGAGGCCAGTTATTAGTGGTGTGCCACGGCGCTCAGTGCTGGAAGCACTCATGTTCAGAATATACTTCTCTAAAGTCAGGACTAATGGGGAAGAACTCTGGATGACAAAGTTTGCCAATGACTGCAAGATGGGGGCAAACACTGAATCCCCCAGTGATGTAGATATCTTTCAGAGGTTCTATCTCAGACAAATGATTGGTGCCAGAACCATGGCCTGAAACTAAATATGAAAAAAAATCATTATCATACCCTTTGGGTAGTCAAATACCCCATGCAAATTGCAACATCAATAGCACACCCCTAAGAGCAGAGTTCTAGGTGCACAACACAAGCAGATAGTAACCTGAACTTCGACTGGCATGTGTTCACAGTGGTGAGGAAGTCCTTCTATATGGCACTACTTATAAGTAAAAGTATGGTATCCAGATCCAAGAAAATTATAGTCCTGCTGTACTCAGCCATCATTAGATTAATACTCGAGTACAACGTACCATTTGCCATGTACTTGACTAGTCTCTTTCAGCAGTTGTGGTGACCTCAGAAATTCCTCACAAAGAAAATATGGGGTGTAAACAACTTGCCCTATGTGGACAGACTAAATGCTGTATTCCTTTACTCTGTCTCCTACTGACTATTAAGTGGTGACCTATGTCTGACCTGCAAGACACTCACAAATCTACTGCTACACATCCACAAGTCAAATAGCATGAGGGTCACACAATCTAGAGATCGAAACTTAGTTATTGACTCAAATAAAACTTACTGGAAAGACAGTTATTTGTCTCAGAGATTACCCCTTCATTGGAACATGCTTTTTGTTCAGTGGCAGCTCGTACCATCAGGCTGCAGCCCCCCCCCCCCCCCCCAGCTGTGAAGAAAAGAAAAGAACATTTTAAAATAAAATATTTATAAATTAATTATAATTAAATTCAAATTTACTGATTCAAGTGCAGTGCTCTAAGTGAGTCCAACTAACTCACAAAGTCCTGGAACTCGAACTGCGCATGCTCGGCAAGTTCCGGGTTTTTAAAAAAAAATAGTTTCTGTAAATCTGGACTGCTGTAAAAGCAGTCCAGATTAAGGAGAGAAGGCATCAGTGTGATGCCCAGAGGTAAATTGGAAATGGATCAGACTGCCACATCTGCAATCATAAATGTGACATGGACAGCTGGATGGCTACCGATTGATTCTCAATCTCTTCCTGCGCTTTGCGTGCTGGGAAAAAGAGAGTGATAAACAGTCAGCAGCAGTTCAATCAGGCACTAGCATCAGCCCCTTGGGAGATGACTGTAACTGCAACATACACCGGAGCTGCACTACACAGTCAGACCAGCAGTAAAACCAGGATCATTCTCCAGCAGGTGCAGCTAATAATAATCACCATCTCTGGAAAAGAAACTGATCACCTCCTTTCCGTTTTCAAGTCTCTCAAGCACAGAAAAAAAGCAAACTGTGCCTTCTGGCTGAATACGGTGTTGCTGGTGTCTTATGTAGGGCTGATGGTGACTGTTTTTCAACTTCCAATCCCTGAAAAAGTATCTTAAGCAATGGCAGCAAGGAGTGTAAGTAAATCCAGCAAGTGTATTGCACATTTTTATGTTGCTTACAGTTTGTGAAGCTTATTTGCAATAAAGCATTGTGTGGGTTATAAAAAAGATCGGTTTTAAACTTTAGCTGCTTCTGTTTGGTAAGTGACAGTGTCCATATTTGGCAGCAATTGCATACACATAGCATCTGCAATGCCCTTGGCTCTGAGCAGTGGCTTTACTCATGCTTATGTTAGGCTTTATGGCAGCTTTGGATTCGTTTCTAAGAGCTGGATGTATTTCGACCCTAACCAGTATATATCTATTGTTAGGCTGTGTAAGAAGCTGAAGCAGTGGCAGTTGGTGTAGAGTTAGTAAAATACAAATACTTCCCTGTGTTAGTTGCCTGCAATGTTGTATGTAGACTATGACCCCCCCCCCCCCCAAACAAAATGTAAGACATTTAGAATGAAATAATATAATGCTTATATATTACCCATCAGGTCACATGACAAAGTGTCTATAAGAGTATAAATGCCAGCTGGGCTTCCTAAAGACTGTTATTACATGTAATAATCATTAGTTTATGATGTCAGTGGAAGCTAATATGTCTAGTGCAATACCATCATCATTCCAGCTTCGATCCCAAATTTGGACAAACTGAACGGTTTTCCAAACTGACACATTTTCTTTGATTTGTTATTTAGTATTCCTTCCCCATTAAATCACAGTTTGTGTACACAATGTTTATTTATTTATGTGTGTATTTTTCATTTATTTTTTATTCATAACCAACTGAGTGAGAGGTGATATGCCTGAAGTACTGCTCTTACTTCATGAAAGGAGCTGGAAGAAGGGTGTTGCTGTAAATCTACCTCATCAGTTGCATATGTAATGTGTGTATCTGTTCAACCCTCATTTTGCTGCTTTCTGCATTTATAGCTTAGACATTATTTATTCATTATTTGGAAACTGGACTGTATTATGAACATTAAATCATATTTAACAACATAGATGCTGACTTGAGAATGATTAACTTGTTCGGGGTTGTTGTGCAGAAGTACAACTTTTTTTCTGAAATTACTGTAAAAGTGTATTACAGCAGTACAATGCCTTCCAGCATATCTCTCAATTTCTTCACTCTGGAATTCTGGACATAGCCAAAACTAATGGGCAACAAATGCCAAAACCAAGGACACTTTTAAAAGTATTGTAATTCACATAAAAGTTAACAGAACAAGAGCAAGAGATTTTGTATTGACATGCATTTTTCTGAACAATAGGTAGTATGAAACTTTAATGCCTGGCATTACTGACTGAGTGCAGTCCTCATTCCTTTCACAGAAAATCAAAAAAGTCATATGAGACGGCAAAAATTGAAGGCAAAATCAGGGACGGTTGAAGGATATGCCTTCTAGAAAAGAAAACAGCAGCATAGTATTAGCAACCTGTGTGTCATCTTAAGTGATTAGACATGACTGTTTATGTTTTGCATGTAAAATAAGTTGGTTAGGTACAGAAATATACAGTATGTAGCAGACAGAGATATGCATATAGAAGATACTTCATATTTGACTTTATCGTGTTGATCGTAAAAAGGCTGCATTATATAAAATGAGGGAGAAATTTTGACTTTTATCCGTGCTTACAGTGGGGACGTTGTATAAGAGGTACATTGCCAGTGGTACAAGAAGGAGACACTGCATCGGCAAAAGATCAAACTTGTGAGCTGTGGAGATTTATCACTTATGACAGCACCTCATTGCCTCCTGTAACTGGTCAGCATCTGGGAAATCCTTTGAGCTCAGAGGCTTGATATTGTAAGTATTGATTATTTTTGGATGAAATTCAATGTTTATATACATGCAATAGAAAACAGTCTTTGGGGACAGTAGTAATGATCGCAGCTAGAAAAACCTGCAAGGGTACCAAGAAATGTATATGTATTAAACAATGATTCTGCATACAATGTCCTAGCTTAGCAGCATGTAAATTGGTAAGCATGGCCAGCATTGATCCCACTGTACCATAGCTCCGTCCCTTTCCAATTGACCACACCCTTACTGTTGGCCACACCCATTCAGCTGTCTCCTGCAGCCCCCTTTTGATTTGAAGTCACCAGCCACCAGTGTTTCCAGTCACAATAAGAAAATGCCTTTTCTGGCCTTCTTCAAATGCAATTTGGATCAATGGATGAAGAAGTGCAAATTCACACCTGGGTTAGTGCCTATGTCCCTTATGGATGGGGCAATCTGTAAGATACTCAAGGCATAGACGCAAATCCATGACATCCTCTTTCCTCTAAAGGCCATATATTTTGTAAAATCGGGTTGTATTGGTTGGGCTTATAAGGACTCTTAAGCCATTAGCCTAATACTCTACTAATCTCCTATTTTTCTTGTGGTGATTGCTTACCCACTTACTGACCATGATTAGAGACCTTTACAGGAAAATTGCAGATTTTATTATAGTTTTTTGTTTTTTCTTTTGTTTTTTTAGGACTTGCTTTATCTAATGATTATAACTTAAGAAAATAAATGAACATATTGTGAATTTTGCCGTATGCACTTGACCAAACCTATTTCCATAAAATTGCTTTCTTTGGGAGGTGTTCATTCCAATGACCCCCTTTGCTTATTTAAACAAATCTAGAAATGTGTTTAACCATGTAGAACATGGAAACTGTAGCACAGGAAATGATTTATTACAGGCAGTACTTTGTGTCACAGTATGAATTTATAACTTACCCACTCAACATAGAGTCATTCACATAATATAGAGAAGAAAAGTCAAAAGTTAATTTTCATTTCTAGTATGAATTACATTAGTTTCAGTGAAGTGCTCATGATTATATTGTTCGCTGCTTTCTCACATTACTTTTTAATGTAACTGTCAAAGGAAGGTCTACTTGGTCTTTAGATGATTTTCATTTGTGGCCCAGGAACACTGAAAAGGTATGTAGCATATCAGTTACACAGTTTGCATGTGGAAACAGATGGGATTCAGACCCAGATCTCTAGTTTTGTAGCATAGCATATACACAATTTTGCTAAAATAACTCATAAACATGACATTTAGAGATTTCCTTAAAGGTGAGAGACTTTAATCTGAAGGATGAATGATAAGACTTTGCTACTGAGAAAGCTTCACAACATAAATATTTATTATTATACAGTATATTTCTACAAATGAAGCCAACATATGTTCTGTTCAGAAGCCATCCTGAAACAGTTGTGTGACTTCTTCTAGGTATGATTCTGAATAACATTATTGCTAAGCACAAGATGAACTTCATATTGTGGAAATAATTTCAGAACTATATTAAAAGATGGTGGCTATGTAAAGGTTAACAATTTAATTGACATTTTAATTGTTTGTTTATTTTAGTGGCTGTACATTTCTTTTTATAGCAGTGCTGATTCTTTAAGTACTGATTTAATTAATTACTTAACTGTGCATTCATGAGTTGCTTTTATGTATATGTACACATACGTATGTTTGTTTGTGTCTTTTCGGCTTTTCAAGATTAGGGGTCGCCACAGCGGAACTCCGGTCCGCTAATGATTGGCAGTAGATTTTTTACATGC
>NC_056748.1:552182471-552289971 GCF_019279795.1 Protopterus annectens
GAAAAACAAGCACGCTAGGACAGATGACCTTAGAATGGACAATCAACAGAAAGAATTTATGAGGTCTAATCACTGAAATGTGATACAGCAGTGCTGAGGGACAGCAGTATACTGGAGTGCATAGGTAATGGATTACACTGAAAATGTATTGAGGTCTACTTTATGGTTGTACAGAGCACTGGTGGTGCTGTACTTGGATTTTTGTGGTCATTTCTGGTGACTAAACAGATGCATGATTACATTTATACAGAACGTTCAAAGAAGAGCTAAGAATGGGGGCAGTGTAGGGACTGTGTCTGCTCCAGAACTGGTCTAATATGCAAGTAATCAGGATGCAGGGTATTGTAAGTTATTAAGTTGTCATTGAGGAAGCTCTAGGTATAGGGCATTACAGCAGTCCAGATGAGAGGATACCAGGGCATGACACATTGCAGGCAGGTCTGCAGGGGAAATATGTAGCTCCTAAGAAGAAAACAAGAACAGCTAACAGCAGCTGAAACCTGAAGAGTTAGTCTGTCAAAAACAGCACCAAACGTACACACCTTTTATACAAATTCTAGCTTGCCACCACAGTAAATAATATTGAGGCACAGCTGGGTAGATGAGTACCTCAAAGTGTTATGTATAGCCTTAGTCACTATTGCCGAAGCACTGAGCTTCAGGAAATTGACTATGATCCATTCAGAGATGCATTCAACTTCATCAGCCAAGCTTATAACATCAAACACAGATTCAAAAGGAATGGAGAGGGCTTGTGAGTAGGAACCATAGGAATTCACCCCAGTACTATTCTTTTGTGTACGTCTGGAGTGGCAGGAGGCAAAACAGTCTAGATCTGCACCAGTGATCACAAAGCATGAATGCAAATAGCCCGACCGTATCAAAGTGGATTAGAAATCTAAAGAAAACAGGATGTAATAATGATGTTGATCCCTCACCATAAGAAGATTATTAAACGCTCTGTTTCAGTGTTGTGTGTCTATAATAAAAGCATTGGTCATGGATGTAATTCTCTTGTAAATAAGAATCCAGCAGCACATAAACCATTTTCTGCTAAACACTGCTCAAAAAGTGGAGGTTGGAGAAAGGTCTAAAGTTGTCCATATAATCAGAATTTAAATCAGCCATTTCAGGACAGTAGATGGAAAACCCCCATCATGAAGACAGGTAGCAATCATCTGGTACAGAGTTTGACTTAACTCATCTGGATAGTGAAGATCACAAGGTTTGTGCATTTTGTGAGGCATGGGCCTTTTTGGACTAACAGTCTAAATTGATTCTTAAAGGCCTTCACCTTGCCTCCATGGGAGAATCAGACTTCTCCCTCTCAGGTGCTCCTAAACCCAAGAGAACTGCATATAAATCTAAAGTCGAGAAATCAAAAGAGAGAAAAAAAGATAGATAGAGGGGAAAAATGGAAAATAGATAAGTAAAGAGAGAAGTGTAAAGAAAAAGATGCAGGAAAAGAATCCAGAAAGAGGTCTCTGGATCTACAGGGGCTGTGGGTCCAGTCTCTAAACTGCCTAAAACATTGGATCTGACACCTTCATTCTCATTGGGGCTGGAGCTCATTTGGATTAGTTTCCCAACTCATCTCCTGATAGCGGAACTGAGGTTTACCATGGAACTAACCCACACCCCCACACCCCCCCCCCCTTGGCTCCAATATCCAATTCTTCATTCAGAGCGGTACTTTGATAGATCCTCCAGGCATGCCCTCAATGGCCTCTTCCTTTGAGTTGGTATAGTTATTGAGGAGATTATCATAGTAAATGTGGACAAGATGATGCAGAAGTTCCTGAGAACACAGACACAGATGTGGGTCCTTTCCACTCCCCCTCACCAGGGGTGCTGGGATCAGGGCCTTCCACCACACACTTGGTTTCTCCTTCCTTGATCTGATCTTCAGATCTGGAGGTTGTGGACCTGAACAATCCCCATGAGATCCCTTTGTCAGAGCCAGTAGACTGAGCAACTTCAATTCTAACAGTGTCTCTCACACACTGGAGCCAAAACGTCAGTGTTGGCATGTGGGGGCTGGGACAGACTCTAAGAATTTTGGATTTGTCCATTCTCCTCAGTGTGTCTGTGCAAGATAGCTCATCCATGGTACTTCAGACCAGAGTTGGACTGTGTCTCAAGAGGGTATCTTGTCTGGATCATTGGATCTCAAGAAAACTCCTTCTGGACAGGCATCAGTACCAGCCTTCAAGACATTTGAGAAGGTTCTCTCATTATCTAGAGAAGGGTTATCTCACCCTCACTTGGCTCCATCCCAATCCTTTCTGTCTTCTGCACTACTTCCTATACCTTCTTCATTTTCTTTTGGACAACCAGCTACAATGGGCCTTGACAGACCTTGCAAGATGAGTTCTCATCAGCTTCACACTTTTTCCAGAATCACCCTGCTGAGGACCAGCACAGAAAGCACTCATGCAAAATAAGGCATCTGGACTCTCCACAATAATTTATCACAGATGATACCAATTTTGATGAAGAAGAAGGGTCTGCAAGGTCCCCTTGGAAAACATTTCCTTTGGAGATATCCACTGATGCCCCTTTCCAAAAGGAATTTTGTATTTCTCAAGGCCTTTGGAGCTGGCCCATCTACATCCTTGATGTTACCCCAGAGAGCAAGTTGATTGACCTGGCATCCCAGTGGGCATGGAAAGAGCCATATGTGGTGGAGCTCATACCTCACAAACCCGAGAAGATTTTGGATTAACCCTGGGACAAGTCTCACTTTAGCAAGAGTCCCACAGCAGATGTCATCATAGTGGTGATGGCCATGAAGAAAGATCTCTCAGATGAGAGCTTCTCTGTCCACCACTGAACAGGAAGTATTGGGCCTTGGACATATTTGGAAAGTGAACTTATGCTTCAGTGATGTTTGCCTTACATGCATTGAATTATCTTGCTCACATGATGAGATTTCAAAGGGCCTTGACCAAAGACCTCTCCAAGACCTTCTTGGGTGCCATGACAGTAGAATCCCACAAAATGGTGGATTCACACTTATCAACCCTACAATCCATTTCAAATGTGTCTATGTGCCTTTATTTCCAATGTGATAGATGGCACACGTAGAGGGTCAGGCACAAGCATTGCCATATGTCAACATGCCTGCATGGATCTTTGCAATTTTGAGGAGAACTTCAAAATGTCCTTTTCGATAGGTCCACCCTCTTCAGGCTCAATGTTAAAGACACTGTCACCAGCAGTGAACAACCCTATCTGCTGTTGATATCCACTTATCTATTCCGGAAAGGATATTTTCCCAGAACCAAAAGGGTGGAAAGAGTCTATGGTTCTTATGTTTCAGGGTTTTGCACCAGATCACAGCCCATAGGGGCGGGGGGTGGAGAACAATGGACATCACCGTAGAGGCAGAGGTAGTTCACAGAACCAGGGGTTTTAAGGCCTGTTTACCAAGAAACACTTTCAGTGCTCCTGAAAGGTTAACTGATTAATACACTCTGGAGACAGGGGGGGGTGCCTATCTCTGCACCGACATGCCTTGTCGGTTATCACTCCTTATTTGTGGATGCAAATTGTAGTAACCAGATGCTGTGTCATTCCCTTTATTTGCACATCAAAATTATCACAAAGAAACCTTCCTGATTTTTCACCCCTGCAAATAAAGGCAGCATCTCAAGAAATTGCAAAGCTGCTATACAAATGAGACATCCAGATAGTCCCAGCAGACAGCAAGGGTCTGGTGTCTACTCGATATTCTTTTTGATTCTAAAGAAAAATGGAGACCTCAGGCCTGGTTTGGACCACAGCCACCTAAACTAATTTGTGAAACAGACAACTTTCCCAGTGGTCATGGTTCAATCCATTTTAACTCTTCTGAGGAAGGATGATTGAATGTGCTTGGTTAAACTACAGGATGCATTCTACCACATAAAATTAGCCAGGCAGTCCTTGAGGTTCCTTTACTTTTGGCTGGGAGCCAGTAATTTTCAGTTCAGAGAACTGCCTTTCAGTCTCACCACAGCCCTCCATGTGTTCACCAAATGCATGGCAATAGTGGCAGCACATCTCAGGCTTCATGGGTTCCAGGTGTTCCCATATCTAAATAACTGGTTCATAACCACTGGAACAATGTAATTCAAGCCAGGAACTCTTTGCTTCAGTTATGCTGTCACCTAGAGATTATGATCAGCCTGGAGAAGTCCAAATTCATATCAATCCACACCACAGAGTTCATAGGATGCCACATGGGCACCACCTTACAGATAGCCAAACGTACAGAATCAAGGTTATTCACTTTGATTCAGCAGGTTTCACTCGTCCTGTCTCACCAAACTCCCATGGTGAAATCCATTCTGCATCTTTTGGGCTCTGTGGCAGCATCCATCTCCCTTGTTCCTCACTCCTGATTCCAAATAAGAGTGTTACAGTGAACCCTGTCAGTAAAGTGATCTATTCTTCACCATCCTATACACTTTACAGTCAGACTCATAAAAGTATGCAAGCAACATATTCAGTAGTGGCTAAATTCTTCTATAGTCTCTCTAGGTTGCCCCTTTGTTCTCCATCCCCCAAGAGCTATGGTAACCATGGATTCTTCCCTTCTGTGGTGGGGGAGCATTTTGAGGGAAGAACTGTTCAAGGAACATGGTTTTCAACAAAGGCCGATCTTTACATCAATGTTCCATACATGAGGGTGGTCCTCCTGGGCCTTCCAGGATGGGTTTGATCACTCTTAGACAGACAATAAGTCAGTGGTCTGGTACATCAACAAACAAGGAGGAACCACTTCATACCCTTTATTGGGAGGCCATTAGGGCTTGGCAGTGGGCCACGTCTTCTCATCTCTTTCTGACTGCAATGCATATCCTGCGTAAGTACAATGTGTTAGCAGACAAGCTGAGCAGGTCCATTCTTCTGCCACGAGTGGTTTCTCAATCAAACAGTGGCTTCCATAACTTTTAGCCACTTAGGCCGGCCTTGCTGTGATCTGTTTGCAACCCTAATGAACACCAAATGCAGTAGCTACTTTGCTCTGATTCCTCAGGAGAGGAAGTCCCTGAGAGATGCTCTATTCCACATTTCACCCCATAGTCTCTTTTATGCTTATCATCTGACTCCCCTCATAACCAAATTTCTACAGAAAGCAACTTGGTTCAAGGTGACGATGATCCTCTTTGACCTGTGCTGGCCTCAACAGATATGCTTCCCTGAGGCCTCAATTGATGTACCCTCCCTGAATGCTAGGCCCTCTTCAATATCTGATTTCTTATCTGGACATCAAATCTGTAAATCTGACTACTTAGTTTCTCCTCTTCCAGTGATGGATAGAAAGTCCAAGCTTTCATCCACCATGATACACATCTTGTTATCATCTCAAAAACCTTAGGTTATAAAAAGAAGTGGAAGAGATTTTCCATCTGGGCATCTTCTAAAGATCTGGATCCTTTCTCACATCTTTACTATTGATTGTAAATTTTCTGGCAGATATTTTTCATGCAGGAGCTAACTTCTCCACCATCAAAGTTAATTTGGCAGCTATTTGGAATTTTCATGTTGGTGAAAAACCATACTCCTGTCGCCTCATTTAAACTGTCTAAGGCCTTTTTTGGGGGTACTTTTTTTTTTTTTTTACATTTGTATTTACTGGGAAAGTCCATCTGGATAACAGTCCTTTTTCTGCAGAGGCCTGGGGAGAGAAGCTCCAAATTTACACAGACAGAAATACACATTGATACATAGTCAGACATACAATGTGCTACATCTAGATATTTAGGAATATAGTACATACCTACTGTACATTAACTTAAATACTAGCATGTTGGTTCTTTCCTCGAGAGGGCTATGGAAAAGGATTCCACTTTTGATTTAATGCACATAGTCGGATACTTTGTCAAAGACAACTGGACAGTACAGGCTGCATCATTCGATATTTCATACTTTTTATTCAGTTTTCACAAGTTGTAGGATAGAGCTATTATTAACAGAGAGTAGGATACCTAGTTACATTCTCTGCTACATATATACACCACTAATGACTAAGTAATATTAGATATCTGTGAATATATGCTAATGTCTTTTGATGAAGAACAAATAAGTGAAAGGAAAGAGGTAAGCCTCTGGAACCTATCCATTGAGAGAAAGAGTGAGAGAGTGTCCAATCTACATTAGGCAGAGCTCCTCGCTAACCCTCTTCAAGAGAAATCTTGACGAGTGAATGGGAAACAGAAAGTTTACCCCAGGGATCACTTCAATGGCTCTGCTGGACAGAGGCACAGGGAACTAATCTAAGGGGGCAGCAAAAGCCAACACATTCCGGCTAGGCTTATAAATGCCTTCGGACATATAGCCTAGTACCTACCTTTGAACCTATGAAAATATTGAAAAGTAATAGTGTAAAGGTAGTATGGGATGCGTAAGATATAGTGGGAAGTAAGAGACGCAAGTTGAGAAGAGAGGGGTTGGAGCAAGATGGAGACTCTATGAACGTAATCACGAAACATAACCTTAACTCATTCCCTCCAGTACATTTCTTTTGAGTGTGTACCTTTAACTCCCAGTGTGTGTGGTTTGAGCCTTTAAAAAATAAAGTTCTCACCTTATAGTTCTAACACTCATTAACAGAGGTCAGATATCAATACAATGGTGTTTGACAGATAAAATATTCTGATATCTTGTATGTATCATAGTTTTGGAATTATTAATGCGAATATGACCAAGTTATATTTCATGCCTGAGGTGCAACAGGAGTTAACTGCAGAAATGCCTGAAGGGAGGTGCACTCGGCTGTAATGAGTTAAAGGAGACAGGAGTGTAAGAGAGTAAAACTGAGAAGCTGATCCAGGGCCAGTGCATGTGCACAGTCCTCTGTTAGTTAAGTGGGATTTTATTTTTTTTTAATGACGAGTTTGTGGTAGATCTTATATTTGTTTCTCCTACAGCCTCCTCTAAGGGATTCTGTTCCACTTTGTGATATTACTATTTTACTCTAGATATTGATAAAACCCTCCTTTGAACATGTTACTACTACAGAATTGAAACTCCTTTATTGGAAAACTCTTTTTTTCTGGCAGAGGTTACTTCAGCAAGGAGGATTTTGGAACTCCAAGCCTTGTTATGCTAATCACCATATTTGGCCTTTCACAAAGATAAGAGTCGCTCTCCTAATGAATCCTAATTTCCTTCCCAAAATGGCTTTTGACTCTGCCTTGAATCAGACAATTAATCTCCAACTTTTCTTTCCCAGTTTCTCAAACAAGGGTGAATATTTCTTACACTTGTTGACATTCATCTACATTTGCATTTCCGTTTACACCATGCCAAGGACTTCTGAAAACCTACTTTACTCTCATTTTCTAAGGCTAAATTAGGATCGAGTGTCTCCAAGGTCACACTGTCCAAGTGGTTGATTGTACTGTGTGTGTCTATAGAGCCAAGGGACTGTCACTGTCTCACAAACCTAAAGCTCATTAAACTAGGGTTGTGGCTGCTTCTGCAGTTTTCTGGGGATTTTGAACAGTTGACATGGGCAGAAAAGACAACATTGAATACGAATATTTTTTACTTACCATAATGCTAGAGCTGTATTGTCCTCTTCTGTCTGTCTCAACTTTCCCTCCTTCCTTCTTCCTGCCTAACTGTCACTATCTTGAGCTCTTGTGTGACTTTACTGAACCTGTCTGGGGCCTTGTCTTACTTGCAGTCTTGGACTGCTTTGTTGTCATTTCAGTGCATTT
The DNA here is from genome assembly GCF_019279795.1 of Protopterus annectens. Classification (NCBI taxonomy): domain Eukaryota; kingdom Metazoa; phylum Chordata; order Ceratodontiformes; family Protopteridae; genus Protopterus; species Protopterus annectens. The sequence continues at coordinate 552,190,184 of NC_056748.1, forward strand.
TTTGTTTGTGTACTATAGGAAGCACATCTGTATAGGCAGGTAAACTTGGTCTGAAAAAGTGTTAGGGCACAGGGGAAATATTTTTATGGGGAGGATCCTGAACTTTGGATCCATTTCCCAAAGTCTGAAAATTGCTGGCATCAAATCAAGTTGGTACTGTTATACCCAATAGTTGAGATGCATGAAAGAAGCCAACATGGATTTAGCATTATGCTAAGTACATGCCTTTCATTTATTGAATCTTGTAACTATCCCGAGTATAGCCAGAACTTACTCAAGGAACCAAGGTTTTTTTGGAACAGCTCCACCTATATGTCAAACCTTGTACTGAAGGCATGGTTCCTATCTACCTGTAATATCAGATGTGACATAAAGGTGTGTTCATAAGTACTTACTAGACTATTAATCTGTGAGGATCTTAAGATGTCTAGCCTTATATTCCCATGGTAAATTTTAGTCATTATACTATGTATACAAATAACCCAGACATGGGCAAAACAACAATATCTTGGGACATTTACATGTTACTACTATCCGCGGGGACCAGGGGTGATAAACAGGGTCTGAATTTGTGGTTATACAGCCATTCATCTAAATCACATTTGAACAGAGTAAGCAAAGTATTTTGCCTTATGTCGAATGGAAGATGGCTCCACAGAAGCTGAATTCTCTGTGATACATACCTATCCATCCAGCATGTTCTATTTATGTTACAGAAGCAAATGAGCTCCCTTCAGTTGGTGTTTATGCCACCACTGGACTTGCGAATGTGTAACAGGTCTGACAGGACAGGGTCTGCTGAGGCTCTATATGTGAGGCAGAGGTAGCCTCTCACTAGTCTATATTATACCGACAAGAGTAGCAAGCCTTTGAGATGGTCTGCATAGTTTTTATGATTTAAGCCCCTGATCTTCTTAGTAAGGAAACACTGTGGCCAATCCCAGTTGTGACAACTGCTTGGAAAAGTACATAAGAAATGGGCATTATACTTAATGTTTAGTATAATAAGTGCTGAGTACAGTGGAATGGTTGCAATCCCTGGACTCTATACTGTTAGATATAAGCTGTGTGATGAAAATGGAATTCCTTATAATAGTGGATATATGGTGAATACAGGGCAGTTGATTGCCAACATAGGTTCCAAGATCCCTGATTGTGGATCAGTTTTCAGGGGTGTGTTGTCAATGTAGTAGCTACAAGGGGAGTAATGTTTGCTGAAGGATAGAATTATGCATTTCTAGCTTTAGTCTATGGTTCCTACACCAGCTATTTGCTTTAGGCAGTGGGGCAGGCCCTCTTGCAGGATCATGGAGACCTCTGAAGAGTTTATGATGGTACAGATCAGAGTTCTTTGTTTAGTTTAGCAAGAGCATTTTTGGCATCTTGAGAGTTGAATTTATTTTCACTTGCAATGATTTTTTTTCTTTTATTATAAAACCAGTTCATATTAGGATCACACCACAGGGGCTTATTTTTGAATTCGCATTCTATTTGTTTTCTGAGTGAGACAGATGCATCTATGCGGCTATTTGCACATGCATAGCATTTGGCAGTAAAGGATTCTGTATAAGCAGCAGGATCATCAAGATGAAAGGGATGTTTGAATTTAGCCAGGTCATCATTCTGTTTTAGTAGGTTAACTTAGCATAATCTGTATATACCAAGGTATTGTAAGTTGCTTCAGGCTTCAGTCCAATGGTGAATGTGACTGATTTGTGATTTGATTTGAACATGGAGCAAGTTATAATTGGTGGGGAGCAAAGCGGACCCATATTGGTATTGAATCAATCCAGGATTTTGTCATCCTTGGTTGGGGGTGCAGAATAAATGGTCCAGAGAGTTTGTATTGATGAAGTCCAGAAATTTCTTGCCATGCATGTTTGATGAGGTATAAGTTTCACAGTCTCTGGAGGGGTAGTTGAAGTCTCATAGTAGAATGATGTTTGGCTTAATACATAGGGAATCCATACTAGTTAGGTAAGAGGCCTGGGCTGAGGAGATACTAAATTTAGCTACAATATGATAAATGGTTCTGTTAATAGTAAGTTGGACATGGAGAAGTTCCAAGTCATTATCTTATCAAATGAGTCTGGAGGTGAAATGTTACTTTAAGAATCTGGAGGCATTGACACCATTAGAGCCTTAATCTAATGCATTTGGCCTAAACATGCAATTGGCATTAAAACCCTGCACTCATGGTCTTGAACCAGGTCACTGTGATGATGCATATTCAATGATGTTCTTTATATTGATCACTGCTGCAGTAGCCTAAGCTATACAGGTTATATATGCATAGGATATAACAGCCAACCAGATTCCAGAGCCTCAAGCCACTCTTCCATGTGAGCAAACCATTATTCAGACCAAGATGAGCTGACTGAAAAGACAGGTTTGGGCACTTTGCCCTCTAGAGCTTTCCTGCTGCTGATAAGAGTGCTCCCCTGTAGGTTTTTGAGGATCAATGTTTGGCTAATGCTGTTCCATTGGTGAGCAGATAAGTTTCCTTCAGGAAGAAACCTTTTGTGTTACTTTTAAAGTTATTTAAACATTTTTTTTCTGAAAAACAACTACTTTTAATTTAAGGAAAAGTATCTTTATTGACTGTCTCTTGGGTTTTATGTACTTTTAAAAGGGAGCATACATTTTTGCTTTTGTTGTAAAAAGTTGTTAAAGGTTTTTTAAAGCTACTTATCTGTGGAGGAAATGTGTTTATCTTACTTTATCTTACTTTCTGGGGCTGAGGAAGTGTTTAAATGATTGTCTACTGTGTTTTTTTTACTGCTTTTTAGTTTTACCAAATATTGCTGTTACGCTTCCCCCGGAAACAAGCACCAGTTTTGGAGTGACCATGGAATCAAGTTCCAGTTCCTTGGTCAGTCCTTCTTCCAGCAACAAAAAAAAAAAAAAAAAGATCATTAAGCATCCTTTGCCATCACAGCAGAATGGTAATTTGTCAAAGCCATGGGCCATGGGTGGGTGACTCTTCTTTGGCCAAAGTTGGTTCCTCAGACCACTCATCTTTTTCTTTGGATCCATCTGGTATCGTCTGTACAGCCAACATGGACCAGGGGTCAACCGCATCTTCTACTTCTGTCCAGGTCTCCTCAGTGTGCAAGAGAGAGGCACTCATGTTGGTCATGGGAGAAGGGGTAGGAATATACCACTGCTTGGCAAGAATGTAGAGCCCATCCCTAATGAAGCTGTTATTAGCAATACTAGGTCTGTCTGTCCTAACTTTCCAGTCAGAAAGAGACAGAAAGCTAAGCTTTTAACTTCTCTTTTGTCAGTTTCTCTGGACAGGAGTAATTTATTGGGCTTGGCTCAGGTTCTTGTACAGGCTATTGACCTTTCTTGTAAGGTGGCTTCTGGTAAAAGAAAAAGGGATTCCTTTTCCCATGGAGAGGCTCAAGGTATGGGATCTGTAGGGGAATGCGAAGGGACAGATGCATTTTATTCTGCTCAGGTTTCTGATTCAGATTCTGAGGAGAGCATGTTTTATGAATCACCCTGTAAGGGATTCTGCTTTTCTGAGACTATTTCCAGAGTAAGCCGGTGTTTTTGGTGGAGAACAATCAGGTTTCTCAGTCCCTCAAAAAATACCATGAGCTGATACAACTGGAATTTCCAGAACCCCCTTCCATCCACCAGTGCTATCAGCATTGGAGGATGTGTTTTTCACAGTCTGTAGTTTCCCTGACAGCCAACCTACTGCACCTGTGAAAACAGATACAAAGTCCCTCGGTCTTACAAGATTGTATACACTTACCCCATACATGACCCTGCAGCTACAGCTTTAGTTAATCAGGCTGATGCCATACACTTTGTTAATTCGAATGCTTTTCCTTCTGACAAGGATAGTAAAGCTACTGATAAGTTTAGGAAATAGTGCAAGCTAAGCATATTTGATTGATAGAATTCCAAATAGTCTGCTTGAATGTTAAAGTTTATGCTAACTTATTGTAAAAGTATGACTAATGTTTTGGCTGCAGTTTCCTCTTGCAAGGAAAAATCTGCTTTGTGTCTAATTTCTTCTGTTTCTCTGGTCACTACTCATTGTTTGTGGTGTGTTTATGACTTTGTAGTTACTACTTCCTGGGCTGTCACTGATACTGTTTTGAGGAGGTTTACCTGGCTCCGTTCCCAGGACCTCCCAGTAGATGTCAAAAGTAAGTCTTGAAGTCATTTTTGGATAGAAATTTAGTTTTTGGACCTTCTGCCACTGAGGTTATCAAAAACTGTGAAGAGAGAGGTAAGCTGATTAAGGAAATGTCTTAGATTTTTCAGACTTCCTTCTCTAAAATTTTCAAGGGGTTTTCTGTTCCCTTATTCAGTTTTTTTTTTTTTTTTTTTGTAAGAAACAAAATAAATAGTCTCAGCAGAGTGCTGATAAGCAGACATTTTAAAAGCAATGGATTTCAAAAAGGAAGCTGGAAACAGAACAAATGATAGTTAGACACACCAAAATTATTATAAAAAAGGACCCACCCCCACCATGGTAGTCCCATATCCATTCTAAAAAGTCTGAATCTCTGTTTCTCACTTTGGCAACAGATTGTTTCAGACAAATGGGTTCTGAATGTGATAAATCTAGGATACAGATGGCAATAGGAGGAAATTCCTTCTTTTCAGGGGATTCCTCCTCATCCGCCAAACCAGACTCTTCTCTTCCATCCTGTCCTACATCACATGTTGTCTAGGAGTTAATAGAACAAGCCTTCTTTCCCACCAGGGAAAATTATTTTATCAAGAATCTTTTAGTGTCAAAGGAAGAAAATTCCCGGAGACCAGTTTGGGTTCTTTCTTTCCTAAATTAGTTTGTGTTAATGCCCAAATTCAAAATACTATCACTTCCCAACCTGTTGACCCATTTTCCTCATTTGAGTTTTTAATAACCTTAGATTTAAATACTGCATATCATCACATTCCTTCCATCCATATTTCAGAAGTTTATTAAAGTTTTGTGTGTCTGAATTACTTTATCAGTTCTCTGCCTTACCCTTTGGGCTATTCACTGTTCCAGTTGTTCACAAAGTGTCTGACTCCTGTCATAGCTTATTGTAGGGTATGTGATGTCCATGTTTAGATTACTTACTTATTTTTGCAGAGTCTTTTTCAAAGTGTCAAGAATCTCTTAAAATATCTCATACACATGCTGTGATTCCAGGAGAACATTCAAAAGTTTGATTTTATCACACAGGGTGGTGTTTCTATGGTGCCAACTAGACTCTTGAGTATAAATAGCTTTTAATACACATAAAAAAATAGATCTATATTTAAATCAATTCCAGGGTTTTCCACTCAGACTTCTGTCACAGTAAGGACATACCTAAAGATTCTGGGTCACATGGCATCTGTGATTCTAAATATACCTGTTGCAAGACTCCACGTGAGAATAATGCAATGGCATTTGAAGTATCTTTGGTCTCAACATCAACACCCATTATCTTTTCAAATTCTAGTTCTAGGATTTGTGAAAAAGGAAATCACTTGGCGGAGACACTAAATTTCTCTGAATCCAGATCTCCCATTTTCCCTGCTTGCTCCAAAGCAGTCAGTTACTGCAGTTACCTCGGACTTTGCTTGAGGACCAGGGTTAAGGTAAATAAAAGTGCAAGGTCTGTGGGACAAGAAAAATAAACAAAAACACATAAACATAAAAGAAATGTTAGGTCCTATAAAGGCTTTTGCCTCTTTGAATCATCTCTGTCCCCAGGACCTCTTCAAGTAGTCACACATGATACCACAGTGATGTGTAACATAAACAAATAAGGCCAGATCTTATCCCCTTTGCAGATAGCCATGTCAGCATTGGATATAGCCTTAGAACACTGCACAGGCATCATACATTCTGTCAGATCAAAACTGTGTGGTAATCAAGCTGAGCAGGACATAGGCAGACCCTCACAAATGGAAAATGGATTAGAGAGCCTTCCAAGATTTGATCCATCTGTGAGGAATTCCTCAGGTAGACCTCTTTGCATCCTCTCTAAACAATCAACTGGCAAAATTATATTCCAGACTCCATGCAAGACAGCCTGGAAAACAGATGCATTTTATTTTCCTTGGACAGGAATGTTCCTGCATGATTTTCCACCCTTTCACTAATATGCAGAGTACTTCTGAAGATTCAGAAGGAATTCCCCAAGATCATTGTGGTGACTCCCTTCTAACCCAGGCAACTGTAATTCTCCCTTCTTTTGGAATTGGCTGAGGCAATTACCACACACTTCCACCAGACTGGATTTGCTCTCATAAGAACAGGGGTGTTGAATACACTTTGACCCCACACAACTACAGCTGACTACCTAGGTGAAAGGGTCTTAATATCTTTTACACCCTTGTTTTCTAGGGATGTGCAGCAGATATTAATGAAAGCAACAAAGCCTGCTACTAGAAAATCATATATAGGCAAATAGAAAAGGTTTTCTAGTTGGTGCTAACAAAACAACCAGCATCCATTCAGGGTTAGCTTTTATCTAGTTTTACAGTATTTGTGTGTGAGTTACTATCCTTTGGCCTGTCTTACTCATCTAACAAGCTTCATTTTTCAGCTATTTCAGCTTGTTTGCCCATGGATCCCCTTCTATCAATTCTCATGTGAAAATGTTTTTGAAAGGGGTTATACATAAGATTCCTCTATGAACACACCTCCATTGTACCAATATTAAAGAAAAAGGCTATGGTTTTATAATATTAGGAATTGTTATTATATATATATATATATATATATATATATATATATATATATATATATATATATATATATATATATATATATATTATGTTTTTTTATTTGCTTTACCTTTAAGATTGAAACAAGTTACTTGACTAAATCACATGATGTACTTTTTACTATTTACGAGATTTGGTACAATGTTGAATGGTTCTGATGTAGTTCAATTTTAAGGGACGAAAGTGCTTGAGCATTCATTCTTTTTTATTTTATTAAAGTGTGTTTTGTAGTTACTACAGCATGTTCCTGGAATTATTAATCTTTATCATACGGGACCTTATTGGGAATAGTATCACTGCATTGGCTTCCTTTGTTTTTTCCTCCATGGATTCTTAACTTTGTGTTACAGAAGCAAACACTTGCTCTATTTGAACCAGCACATCTGGCTGACTTGAGGTTCTTAACATGGAAAACAGACAGTATCGAGTTGCAAGCTCTTATTTCATCCTTATTTCATTTTTCACAGAGACAGGGCTTCTTTGAGAACTAATCCATCTTTAATGTCTAAAGTGATATCCAAGTTTACTTTAACTCATTCACACCAATGGTGCTCAGGAAGTTTGCACTATAACTTCTAATGGGAGGAGCCTAAGCCTTTTGACAGAATCAAAGTATGTCTTCTCATTTCAAACAAATGTTCATATCTCTGGAACCATAGTTCATAGGTTCATAGGTGTGTACTAGGCTAATATGCCTGGGGCCTTTACAAGCCTAGCCATAGGATTACCCTGGCATCGTGCCACCCTCCCTTAGTTCCCAGTATCTCTGTCGAGTCAGCCACTGGAGTTATCCCCAAGGTGAATTTTCTATTTCCCATCCACTCATCAAGATTTCTCTTGAAGAGGGTCAGCGAGGTACTCTGCTTGACATGTATAGGAAGTCTATTCCATAGCATGGGCGGTCACTGGGTTATGAACCTGTCCCTCCAGTATGTTCTGTTAATTGTGGTAATGAGGTTGAGGTCTCTGAAACATGTGGTGCAGAGGGATTGGGATTTCATTAGATGTAGCATTTCTAACAGAGTTGGGTCAGACATGGCTTTATAAGTCAAGCAGAGATCGCTTCTAAGTAGGAGATATGAGACAGAGCATAGCTTCATAGGTTCATAGGTATGTACTAGGCTATCTGTCTGAAGGCATTTTTAAGCCTAGCCGGAATGTGTTGGCTTTTGCCGCCCCCTTAGATTAGTTCCCTGTGCCTCTGTCCAGCAGGGCCATTGAAGTGATCCCTGCGGTAAACTTTCTGTTTCCCATCCACTCGTCAAGGATTCTCTTGAAGAGGGTTAGTGAGGAGCTCTGCCTAATGTAGATTGGAATCTTGTTCCAGACAATGGGAAGTCTCCGGGACAGGAATCTATCCCTTCAGCACATCCTATTTATTGTTGTGGTGAGGTTTAGATCCCCGAAGCATGTGGCTCGAGGGTATATGGTTTTCTTTAGGTGGAGCATGTCCATCAATTCTGGGTTGGACATGGCCTTGTATGTCAGGCAGAGATCACCTCTGACTAGACAGTATGCAACTGAGTACAGCGGGAGTTTCTTCAGTCGAGCTGCATAGGGCATCTGCTTGTGGCCAGTGATCCTCTTGGTGAGGTACTTCTGTGGTCTTTCCAGTTGCTGCAGGTGTCTTGTAATGTACATCCCAAATGTGGCATTGTACTCTATGATGGGCCTGATGAGTGATGCGTAGAGGGGCCCAATGACCTCTTTCGATCTGGATGCAAACCCTTTTGTGATTTGGTGGGCCACATAGAAGGATTTTCTAACCACTTTGGTAATGTGATTACTAAAGGAGAGGTTACTATCTACTTGGGTCCCCAGATCCCTTATTATGTCTTCCATATTTAGGGGGCTACCACCTATGTGGTACTTTGTAGGTACTTTGTTTTTTCCAAAGGGGATGACTGTACACTTTTTGGCATTTAACTTGAGGCCATGGTTTTGACACCTGGTATATGTCTCAGTGAGACCCTTTTGGAGGATGCCTGTGTCAGCCGGAGAGTCAATTATAGCCCCTAGTTTGCAGTCATCTGCGAACTTGGTCAGCCATAGTCCTCCTGTGCTTGCCTGTACCTCTGAGAAGTATATGCCGAACAGGAGGGGTCATAGGACTGAGCCCCAGGGAATGCCACTTGTAACCAGTTTAGAGTCAGACCTAGCACCCGCAACTCTTACCATGTGGGTTCTGTCTGTGAGCCAGTTGGCAACCCATCTTGTGATGTAGGGGTTTATGTTCAGGCTGGTGAGCTTGTCTATAATACCTGAGTGGGGAATGGTGTTGAAGGCCTTTGCGAGGTCTAGTTAGGCTGTATGGACCACCTTTCCCTTGTCTATAGCTTTGGTAACTGACTTAAGGAAGTCCACCAGGTTTAGGGGGCATGATCTGCCCTTAACAAAGCCGAACTGGGTAGGGTCCAGTGTTTGGAGTTTCCCACTGTCTCTGTTAATGAGATCCATGATGATGCACTCCATAGCTTTGCAGACCAAGCTAGTCAGGCTTATAGGGCGATAGTTCCCGGAGTCCGTTGCTGTGCACCACTCTGTGGGCATGTAGCCTGTGGAGAGGCTGAGTTTAAACAGTGTGCTTAGGTGAGGGGTTAGTTCATCTTTGAGCTCGTGTAGGATGCAGCCTGGAATACCGTCTGTTCCCATTGATGCTGTGTTTTTGGCTTTGGAGAGGGCTGTTTTAACCTGAATGTCTGTGATTTCAGGGGCACTACATTATTCTGGTATAGTTATGGGCCCTTTGGGGGGTGAGAGGGGGGTGAAGTTTGCACTGAACCTGTCTGCCAGGATGTTGGCTATATCGGTTGGTTCAGTGTATTTTGTGCCATTCTGCACTAACTCCGAGCAGATCTGAGAATTGCCACTTAGATTCTTGATATAGCTAAAGAATGCCTTTTGGTTATCTTTGGAGTCCATGGCAATTTTTCTTTTGAAGCTAGCCTTGAATGATTTTATGAGGGAACATAGTTTCTTGCTGATACTGATCAGGGATGTCTTCCCTTCTTGGGATTTTACTTTTTTCTGTAATAGCTTTCTCCTTCTATTGTATAGCTTGTTTATGGCAGGAGTCCACCAGACTGGTTTCCTTTTCTTGGAGGAGTGAGTCTTGGTTTTGTTTGGGATAGCATGATCCCTGCATTCTTGTAGGTGCCTGTAGAGTGCATTAGTAAAGGATTTTGTAGCTTGGACAGCATTATCCTTTAGCATGGGGGCTTTGAAACTTCCCACCTCGGTCTTAAGTAATGTGAAGTTTGCTTTTGAAATGTTTTTTCACGGTTTTGACCAGGGGTGGTGGCGGAATGTGGATATCCAGAGTGATTAGTTTATGGTCAGATCTAATCAGCGAGGGGTTGACCTCCGGTGTGGAGCACCGGTCGCCCATGTTGGTGATGACCAGGTCCAATATGTTGTTACCTCTGGTGGGAGTGTTGACAAGTTGATCCAGGGTGTTTGAGTTTATAAATTCTAGGAAATGTTGGGCAAGGTAGTTTGTACTTGAGTAGTTCTCCCAGTTAATGTTTGGGTAATTGAAATCACCTAATATCAGCGTGTTTGTTAGGACCTTTATGTTTCCCAGTGTTTCCAGGAATGCGGAGTGGGGGTCCTGGGACATGGTGGGTGATCTGTAGCAAGCTATAATTTGAATAGCAGTTTTGCCCGTTGTTAGTTGCACGTGGATGATCTCTGAAGCATCGTTCTGTGCCACTAACCCAGAGGTGTGGGTATCCTTGATGAATATGGATACTCCCCCGCCTTTTGTATTTCGGTCTGGGATTTGTGGCCAAAATGTATGGCATGTGTTGTAGCCTGGTAGTGCTGGGGTGCTCTCTGGAGCCTTAAACCAGGTTTCTGTTACTGCACATAAATTAATATTCTCCATACTGAGGAGTGCCTCGAGTGTGTGCATTTTGAGGTTTAGACTTCTGGCACTGAGTAGCATTACCCTCAGTTTTTGTTTACTTGTGCTATTTACAGTGGAGGGTTTGCCTTTTGAGCCTTGTCTAATAAAGTCTGTACAGGAGTTGCAAGAGCCTTGACCAGTATTCAAAAGCCTAAGGGTGACAGGTGAAAGCCATCTCTAGCGACGCAGCGTGGCTTGTCGAGCATGTCATCCCAGGCTGGCAGACAATGGATCCCCAATGAATGACACCAGAAGCTTAGTCAATTGTTGAACTTGATAATTTTTTCTCTATACCATGGTATCATTCTTGGTGAGGGCAGGATGCTACTCAGGGTCAAGGTCATACCAGCCTAGGCTTCGTGATCAGAGAGCTCTTCCATGTCTCTTTTCATGAAGTCCAGGGAGGTACAGCTCAGGTCATTCACACCAACATGGACAATGACAGAGTCATATTTGTACTTGTTCTGGAGTGACCTGAGTGCTTGTGTTATGTGGCGGATCCTGGCACCCGACAGGCAGATAACAGTAACCTTCTCCTTGTTCAGCCTAATGAGTGGGACATCAGTGTGCCTGACTATAGAGTCACCTATTACTGGTGTGTTGGGTATGTTATTTTGCCGTAAGGGCTGTGATTGTGTGGCACACTGGTTTTGTGAAGTATGTGTTTCATGGTTTATGTTGGGAGGTGGAGGTTGCTTGGATATCTGCTTTGGAGGTAATTTTTTATTTAGAGCCTCTGAGTATGTTTTTGTGTATTTATGTGTGTGTTTTTTGCTGGTGCTGGATTCATAGGTCTATGTGAGACTGGTGGTGTGATGCAAGTAATTCCCTTCTCCTCTTGACTGCCTGGTCCAGTCTTGGGTTGAGAGAACTTAGCCTCCAGTTTGGCTGTATAATTGCATCTCTCGCATGTATTAGTGTTTGGTGGAAGGAGAAGAGGGTTGTCTGTGTACATGAGGCAATTGTAACATTGCCTCAAAATGCCCAGATTCACCATTTGGACCAAAGAGTACACCTGAAACTGCCCTTTGGACATGCCTGGATAGGTACAGTGAACTGTTTGCCTGGTTGGCTGGTAAGGTCGAATATAGAGCCTTGTCCTTCTCTACAGTATAGGGGGGTCTAGTGTTAAGGTTTATTAGTGCTTGCTATGAGTTTTGAGCAAGTGCCGGGATGAGAAGTGAATGGTTTGAGTGCTTAAGTTGAAAGTTTGTCTAGTTCCAAGGGAAAAATTGAAGAGTAGACTTTGTGGAGCCAGGAATAGTTATACCCTAGCTAACCAGAGCTAACTGGCATGCAAAACCGCTCAAATGCGGGTTGTATAGCCAGGAAATGAAACAGATAGAAATTAGCCCAAAATGGCCAATAAACTACTAAATTCTGGGCTGAAACCACTCCTCCAGGGACAGATAGGGTGCTCAAAGCTCCCTCTCTCACAGTGAACAGATAAAATTCCTTCTATCCAAGTAAGGTATGGGCAAACACAGAAACTTGTAACGCAGCCCTGAATTCAGCACTAACCTGAAAACTGGACTATACTAGCTTAGAAAGGCAGTAAAACAAGTATATTTTTGTTGGGGGGTTTTTTTTGTTTTTTTTTCAGAAAATAAAGCAGATACAATCAAAAAAACACTTTAAATGCACATAAATGGCTATCGCACGTGAGTGTGTAGCCTACAACAGTTAAACAGGTAATTTAAACACAAAAATGACTTTGTTAAAGTGCAGGCAGTAAAATAAGTACAATCTGTAGCTGAAACAAGCTTTTTAATTAACAGAAACTCTAGAAAATCGGTGTTTTAGGCGGAATTAGCTAAAGGCAGCAAGAAAATGCAGAAAAATTATACTTAATCACTCCAGAGTCTCTCTTTTGTCTCTCTGCTGCTGAAGAACTCTGCAGAGCACCAGGCAGGAGCTTGCTGAGCTCTATACTAGCGCAAAAGTTGGAGTTTTTTTGAGTCTGTCCATATAGGACAAGTGTTTAAGGCCTATGATTCTCTTTGTGAGGTACTTTTGTGGCCTCTCCAGTTGTTGCAGGTGTCTAGTGAGGTACATGCCAAATGGAGCATTGTAATCGATGATTGGCCTAATGAAGGGAGACAATGACCTCTTTCTTCTTGGATGCAAAGTCCTTAGTAATGAGATGTGCCACATAGAAGGACTTTCTCACCACTGTGGCAATGTGGTGATCAAAAGAGAGGTTGCTGTCAACCTGTGTCCCTAGATCTCTTATACCGTCTTCTGTGCTCAGTGGACTATCATCAATGTGGTAATTCATGGGAACAGGGTTTTTCTCAAAGGGGATGACAATACATTTTTTTGGCATTGAGCTTAAGGCCATGGTTCTGACACCAGTCATTGGTCTTAGTGAGACCATTCTGTAGGATGTCAACATCACTTGGGGAGTTAATAATAGCTCCCAACTTGCAATCATCTGCAAACTTTGTCAGCCAGAGTCCTTTTGTGCTGGCCTGGACTTCAAAGAAGTAAATACCAAACAGGAGAGGGCCCAGGACCAAACCCTGTGGGACTCCACTCATGACTAGTCGGCAGTTCACACTGTGGGTTCTATCTGTGAGCCAGTTTGCAACCCACCTAGTGATGCAGGGGTTGATGCCTAGCTTAGTGAGTTTTTCTAGGATTCCTGAGTAGAGAATGGTATCAAAGGCCTTGGCCAGACCAAGGTAGGCTCTATGAACCACCTTGCCTTCATCCACAGCTCTGATGACTGATTCAAAGAAGTCAACCAAGTTGAGCAGGCATGATCTACCCTTCACAAAACCAAACTGTGTGGGATCCGGAGTTTGGAGATTCCCTATATCCTTGTTTATTAGGTTGATGATGATGCATTCCATAACTTTGCATATCAGATTTATCAGGCTAATGGGGCGATAGTTCCCAGGGTCTGTAGTCTCTCCTCCTCTGTGGAGAGGGATGACTGTAGCAGTACACCATTCAGTAGGGACAAAGCCCGGGGTGAGGCTGTGATTGAACAGGGCACACAGGTGAGGTGCCAGTTCACTCTGTAGTTCATGTAGAACACAGCCAGGGATATTGTCAGGTCCCATAGAAGATGTATTATTGGCCTTGGACAGTGCTGTTTTAACCTGTGCAGCAGTAATAGTGGGTGCCTGGCAATCTACTGGTACTGTAATTGGTCCTTTGAGGGGAGAGGGGTAAAGTTGGCACTGAATCTGTCGGCCAGTATATTGGTAATATCTGTTGGCTCTGTATAGGAGGTACCATTGTGCAGTAGCTCAGAGCAAATCTGGGTAATGCCATGGAGATTCTTTACATAATTATAAAAGGCTGTGTGGTTGTCTTTACTATCTGCTGCAATTCTGTTTTCATAGCTAACTTTAGAGGATTTGATGAGGGATCTCAACTTTTTGTTGAGGCTGATAAGGGAGTTTTTCCAGTCTTGGAGCTTCACCTTATTCTGCATCAGTTTCCTCCTTCTGTTGTAGAGTTTGTTTATGGCAGATTTGCTTCCTTTTTTTGGTGGAGAGCATCTTGGTTCTATTGGGTATGGCTAGATCCATGCATTTGTGTACATGTTCATACAGTGCATTGGTGTATGATTCGGCGGTCACGCAACTATTCTCCATTTGCATGGGTGCCATGAAGTTAGCCACCTCTGTTTTTATGAGCCCAGCGTTAGCTTTGGAGAAGTTTTTCATGGTAGTTACTTTTTTGGGGGGGGGGGGGTTATGAAAGGATTATAAATGGCAAACTCTTCAGTACAAACTTATTTTATAGTGGTAGTATTCTTTAGATTCTAGGTCTTAAACCAAATTTTATAATTCACAGTAAGCACAGTAACTATTACATTTGTCATATTTTGTATACAGCTTATAGTATCTCAGCAACCACTCAAGTTACACACATACTGTCAGCAACATTTTATTCATCTAGCTGAGAGCTTTCATATGAAGCCAAGGAGTTCCGTCTGTGTTACCTGGTTGTTGATATTTAGAGAAAATGTAAAAATGGTATCTATATAAATTAATATCATAAAAATAACAGTTAATATCTATTTACCTGCGCTAGACAGAGATCAAATACTAATATAGTTGTGTTCACCATTGTGTAAACTTTAAAATGAAATCTTTTAAAAAAAACCTTGTACATAGCATGATTTTGGAATTATTGATGGAAATATGAACAAGCGATATTTTAATGCCTAGAGGTGTCAGTAGGAGTTAAATGCAGATGCACCTGGAGGCATCACTCAGATGTAATGACTTAAGCTGAACTATCCATCTCTCTGATTTCTTTCCAGAACCTAAAAATGATTGACAACAATACTTCATACCTAGGATGCACACAGACAAATTAGGTACTATCTTGACAGATCAAAATCTTTCAGAACTTCTGATCAGTTTATTAATTTCTTTTGAAGGTAAAAAGAAAGGACTACCTGTGTCAAAGCAGACTTTTTCCAAATGGTTGTCCCAAGATATCCCCTTTTGTTATTCACACCACAACAAAACTATTTCAGGCAGGGTCAAGGTACACTCTACCATGGTCTTGGCTTCATCTATGGCTTTTTGGGAAGTATTCTA
The DNA here is from genome assembly GCF_019279795.1 of Protopterus annectens. NCBI lineage: Eukaryota > Metazoa > Chordata > Ceratodontiformes > Protopteridae > Protopterus > Protopterus annectens. The sequence continues at coordinate 552,205,388 of NC_056748.1, forward strand.
TACGCAACAATTTGATTCTGTTTGTATACATTTGCAAAGCACTATAAACTAGATTCCTTTTCCAGATCTAGGACAGGCTTTGCTAGAACCATTATCAAGGGACTCCTGGACACTTGCTATTTTACCTCCCAGTTGTTCTAAGCTACGGTAATTTACCCATATAGCTTCTGCTACTGCAGCAGTGTCAATATGAAGAACACAGTACAGTTATGTAAGTAAACTTAATACAACAGTAGATGTTCAAATGATCACTGAGGTATCAGCTGTTTCCTCCCTCAAACGCCTTGTTTGTTGATGTGTGTTTTATGCCAGGGTGTGGTCAAATATTTTTTTTTCTTTTCCTAGCAATGTCCTCTTTCAGGGCTTAGCCTTCCTCTCTCAGTTGGCATGAATGTTCTGAAGGGCTTTGCACCCAAACCTGTCTTTTTAGTCAGTTAGCTCAAACTAACACTTTGGGTATGTGGAAAGTGGCCTGAAGCTTTATCAGCTGGTTTTCTGTTACATCCTATGTAGATAATAACCCATATAGCTTAGGCTACAGCAGCAATGATCATTTGAGCATCTACTATTATGGTAAATTTTCTTATACAATTATAGTTTTTTTTCCATAATAAGGAGTGCTTACAGGGAGTTGACTTTTTTGTTAAAGCTCCTAGCATCGAGCAGGAATACCTTAGTGTTATCTGGACTTTGTTTTGTTATGTCATGTTGGAAGTTTTTCAAGACTGACATTGTTTAAAACGACACTATGGGGTGGACAATAATTTAGCCAATATACAAAAAAATTGGGTTAGAAATGTAGGTTATCTTTGGCAGGGTTAGAGATGTAGGTTATCTCTGGCAAAGCATTTAGGACTGATCAGCATCTCCCACCAGATTGATACATATGGCACCCCTTTGAATGACACCAGAAGCTAAGCCAGTTTTTGAAAACAATTATATTTTGTTCATATTATTGCATCATTCTTGGTGATGGTAGAATACCTGCCTCGAACACATATTCCAAGAGTTCCATAATGTCTGTCCTCATATAGTTCAGGGAGGTACATCTCAGGTCATTTACACCCATGTGTATTATGACTGTGTCATCTGTGTACTTGTGGGGCAAGGATGTGAGTGCTTACATAATGTAGTGAATCCTGTCACGTGATAAGCAACTGACCATTACCTTCTCTTTGCACAGCCTGATAACTGATGCATCTGTGTGTCTCACTATTGTGTCACCTATGCCTAGGATTTTGGATTGTGTGGAGGTCTGCCTTATGGGTTTTTGAACTGAGTCCGTGTGACTCGGATGTATGTTTCATATCGGGTGCTGCTTATGTTGCATGTTTGTGAGATTGCTGAGGGTACTTGTTTCTTAGGTTATTTTTAGGAGTTGTTTGTGGTTTAGGCAGGCTACATTTAAGAGCCTCAGTATATGAAGGTCTATATGTTTGGTCTAAGCTGTGCATGCTTTGCTTAGTGTAGTCTTGTATGGTACTGACAGCCTGTTTGCTATTTGTAGTGGCTTTGTGTGAGAGCTTTGTCACTAATAACATCGTATAAATACATCTCACATGCACTGTCTCCACTGGTTTAAGTAGTATGTGGTTGTCAAGTTGTTGCATTGTCTATGGATGCCCATTCTGATCAGGCTGCCTACAAGGGCAGTTGGAAAGTGCAAATCCAAGGTTCTAGGTGTTTGCTAATGTGGGCTATAGGGGGAGTTGTGCCTATAGGTTCATAGGCAGTTACTAGGCTTGCAGTCCAGGGGACCATTGAGCAGCCTATCCCAAATTCCCAAGATCATACAGTAGTCAAATGAGGACTTAGGGAATCAAACCCTGTGCACCCCAAGAACTACAGCTTACAACCTTAAACCTCTGCACTACACACAACTGTGAATATTTGTAATCCCAGCTTCACCTCAGTTCCTGAAACCCCCATTACATACTGCCTGCAATACGCCGTTCCATATACAGTGGAGATTCTGCCTCACTCTCAAGTCCAGTCAGTTCAATGTGCTTCATTAATGATTCAGCCTTGTATATTGGTATGCATTGCCAATATACAATACCAAATTAATTCAATGAGGAAAATAAAGCCTGACTCTCCATTTGGAATTCAGTGTAGGACTCTGATAGACTTTATTAGCATGCATAAAGACTGGCACACCCTATCTTTGAACTTGTGCATGGAGTAACTGCTTGGTGTGGCATGTTCCCTCATACCCAAGTCCTCTTGGAATCCAGACTAATGTGTTTATTCCAGGTGGGGGCTAGGAAGTAACTTGTTTCCATTATTAATTAGTTAGGTTTTGTTTATACAGGAGGGGTCCACTAAATAACATTTGCAGATTTTCTGCTTGGGTTGGGGGAAAACTAATGTATGGCAGTTGTCACTTATCCATATTAAGTTCTGGACAAGGCCTCCACAATAAAGGAGAATGCATTTCAGGACCACATTCACCTGCAAAAATAAACTGCAATAGTCTTCACTCAGCTGAATTACCCTTAGAAGGGTCATAAGTCACATTGCCAAACTGGTATTTCCTGAATGCTATTTGTGACATTTCTGCATCAAACTTGGATTTATAGCATGAACGGTTTTCACATTTGGAGGAGGGAATTAGTTTACAATAGAAAAATCTTTCAAAATGGAGAAGAGTGTTATTTTAGTAACTTCAAAGTGCAACATCCTCAGAGTATATATAGATGGGAGGCTCATTGAGTTTATTCCCCCACTTTGAGGATTCCAGAAACTTGTCTTATTGTCCTTGATTCCTCTGTGTGTATGTGTACACGTGTGTGTGTGTGTGTGTGTGTGTGTGTGTGTGTGTGTGTGTGTGTGTGTGTGTGTGTGTGTGTGTGTGTGTGTGTGTGTGTGTGTGTGTGTGCGTGTGTGCATGCATGTGCATGTGTGTGTGAACAGTGTTTAGTGAATGTATGATGAAAGACATGCTACCCTTTAGAATGGTCAACTTGACTTTCGGTTAATGTCTCATCTGAAGGAAGTTAGAAAGCCAACAGTCCCCAAAGTTGTACTAAATGAACAAATTCAATGTACCCCTAGAAGCACATAGATAGCCTCACAGTAGTTTAATCTTCCAGTATCTGAAACCAGTATGCATTCTATTCACCTAATAAGATACCCTGTCTCAACATCTACAAGTATTTTATAACACTGTACCAGAGACACAAGGCATAACAAGCACTTTACAATCTACCCCTCCTCTGATTCATCCAGTCTCTACATTGCTAAAAAGAAGGCATAGCAAGTACTTCTGTTAACAAAAACACTTAGCTGACAAGAGATTTCAAGCAGTAGGATTCAGAAATGGGGTAGTGCTGCTACCCTCATGCTCTTCCTGCAACTAATACCCCTCTCTATACCTCAATGATACCTTTAGTAGTTAATATCAAGGGAACTCATCCCTAAATAAACAATCCAAGCTTTTTTTTCACTTCCTTTCTTTATGGAGTACATGTAGTTTTCAAACGTGATTTTTTTCTGATAAAGCACAAGTCATGTATATAGAGAGTTTATGAGTTTATACACACACACACACACACACACACACACACACACACACACACACACACACACACACACACACACACACACACACACACACACAATAAACAGCAATAGAAATTTCAGTATTGGAATAGTGTAGTTGTCCAAAAAAACTTCTGCTACAGTACCATGGATGTTGTGGAATCTGACCCCTTCTATCAAGTCCAGTAAAATCTACAACTGCAATCCAACATTTGCAACACAAGTCTATATACAATATGCTTAAACATAACAATGCTCCTCTAAAAATATCCCTTTTATAACGGTATGAGCTAAAAGCTGAAAATAAAGTCTACATTTTTTCAGTTTATATGAGGGAGACCTTTGGACTGATAGATGCATTTTTAAATACTGTGTAGAGAGGGGCTGAATGCAACAATGTGAGATCTGAGTCCAATGAATGTAATATACTATGTATTCATACTTAGTTGTGGTATCTTTGTGACAGCAGTTGAGTTTGTATTATAGATGTAAAGCTGAATGTAAAATTAATAAAAGCATTCACTCAAAAAGACATAATAAAGATCTAATAGCCATGTGCCATGTTTGCACCCACACCTCCTAAGAAGAGTGACTGTTCTAATATTGATTGCATTAGAAGGGAACTTGCTTCCTAAATGACTCAGCACATGTACTGAGAATTGTTGCTGCTATTATTATTATTATTATTATTATTATTATTATTATTATTATTATTATTATTATTATTATTATTATTATTATTATTATTATTATTAATAATTATTATTATTATTATTATCATGTATTTTAAGATAAGGTTAAGTAAATATGTTCATAGGTTGGTACTAGGCTATCAGCCCTAGGGCCTATACAAGCCTAGCCATAACAATTCCCTGGCTATTTCTTCCCACACTATTTACTTCCCTGGACCCCTGTCTAGCAGGGCGACTGACGTGATCCCCGGGGTGAATTTCCTTCCTCCCATCCAATCGTCAAGGTTTCTTTTGAAGAGGGCCAAAGAGGCACTCTGCTTGACATGTATGGGCAATCTATTCCAGAGTCTAGGGAGTCTCTGGGTCAGGAACCTATCCCTCCAGCATGTTTTATTTACTGTAATGACAAGGTTTAGATCCCTGGAGTATGTGGCTCTGAGGCATTGGGATTTCTTTAAGTGTAGCATGTCCAACAGCTCTGGGTTTGACATGGCCTTGTATGTTAAGCAAAGATCGCATCTGAGTAGACGATATGCGACAGAGTATAGCTGGAGTTTTTTAAGGTAGTCAACATAGGGCATCTGCTTTAGGCCTGTGATTCTTTTAGTGAGGTATTTCTGCGGCCTTGCCAGTTGTTGCAGATGTCTTGAGAGATACATACCAAATGGGGCGTTGTATTTTATAATGAGTCTAATGAGGGATGAGTACAGTGGGACAATGACCTCCTTTTTTCTGGATGAAAAGCCCTTAGTGATGAGGTGTGCCACATAGAGGGATTTCCTGACTGTTGTGGCAATGTGGTTATCGAAGGTGAGACCACTGTCCACCTGTGTCCCTAAGTCTCTTATCATACTTTCCGTGTTTAGTGTACTGCCACCTATATGGTAATTCATGGATACATGTTTTTTTTCCCAAAGGGGATAACTATACATTTCTTGGCATTGAGCTTGAGCCCATGGCTCTGGCACCAAGCATCTGTTTCTGCAAGGTCCTTTTGTAGAGTATTCACATAATTTGGGGATTCAATAATGGCTCCCAGTTTCCAGTCATCTACGAACTTTGTTAGACAGAGTCCCTTAGTGTTGGCCTGTACTTCAGAGAAGTAGATGCCAAACAAGAGTGGTCCCAGGACTGAACCCTGAGGTACTCCACTTGTCACTTGTCAATCTTTCTAATTTTTATATAATTTCATTATTTGCCTTTTAATTATGCTGCACAATATTAGTTGTAAATGTTCATTCCCACATTATAGTCAGGACAATATACCATTTGCAGCTCTATACAAGGAGTGGTGTGAGTGTTCGTGTATGTGCGTGTGACTGGTTTGAGAAGGCAGGTTTAAACTGTGTAAAAAAATAGTATAGTTTCAGCGCTTTGTTGCTCTATTTCATCCAGATAGATTCCAGTACTGCTAAAGCTTTACTTTACAGCCCCTGTAAACACAACGCATTTACCTTCAAACAGCTAAATAAAAATCACAAAAATGTTGGGCTATACGCCGTGGTTTCTGTGGAATAATCCAAAGGCAAATGCATAACCTACTACTTCCATTTTCTTGGATGGGATCGACCAGCGCTAGCATTATTGCAGATGACTGGGCGTCAAAGCAGTTATTACAACATTACACTTATCTTTATGTAGGAAAATGATTTCAATGTGTAGGAACACGGAAGAATTTTAGAAACAGACGCCTGGTATTCACCTTGGATATTCCATTTGCTCTTAGTATTGTTACGTTGCAATATTAGTATCACATGCTGATTCCATCCATGCACAGCCACTTTTGCCGGTTTTAGATCGTGGGTTCGGGGTGTCATTTTAACAGTGACGATCATCCAGAGTCAAGGTTCACACCGCCGGATGGCTAGCCCCAGGGGTGTAGCCAGAAATTTACATTTTGTACTCAAACCTAACACTTTTGCCCCCACCACTCACCTATCATTTTAAAAATGCACTCATCCTTCAAAATGCTACCCTCGACATACAGGAAGTGGACATGTTATGTTTAACTGTTAACCATTTATGCCCATAAAAAGTTTTTAGAGGTGTATTCCTTTCATGTAAGCATTCTTTATATACTTCGATACTGTAAATATTCATTTACACAGTTCTAAACATTATGTGCCTTTTGAGTACTGAATTTTCTGATAGTTGCTCAGAAAAATGTACTCATTTGAGTACTTTGAGTATGCCTAGCTACCCTCTTGGCTAGCCTGCCATGGCTATTCTTCCATGCCACACAGAAGTAGGCACACTCACACCTGTGGCCAGTTTAGAGAGTCCTGTCCACCTACTGCATGCATGTGGAATATGGGAGGAAACAGGAATACCCAGAGAAAACCCCCACAAACACAGAGAGGGCATGCAGACTCCGCACAAGGGCACACCAGCTGTGAGGCGACAATGCTAAAACAGCCTGATTATAATCCCAATAAATCAACAAACTCCAAAGGGTTAATATTAGCTAGATTGATCCGTATTTTATTCAACTAAATTATTCAAACTGTCAATATAAAATTTAAATTATTCCAAGATGTGTTTTTTAAGGTATTGGCGCCATTTGCTAGTGACTGATCCTGGGTAAGAAAAATATTACATCCAAGGGCAGCTTTTTTATAAAAACCAGTTATTGCATGTCTTTGCTCCTTGTAAGGCGAAGGCTGTCAGAAGGCGAGGAAGGGGGCAGCGCTTTGTATTAGCAACTATTAATACCACCCCTCCTCCTTCTCCAACGTCAAGTGAAAGTAACAGGGTAGCAGATTTCCAAAAACGTAACACCACGTCGGGGAACCTGAGCCCAGCCATGAGTGCAAGGTCTGCAGTATTAGGGCAAAACAGGCTTTTAATATAACCAAATGCGCAGTCAGCAGGGACTTCAGCTGTCACACATCTAGGTTCAATGTTTCATCTTTATGCAAATTAAATATTAAGAAGTGTGGCACCGTGTATTTTTGATTTAATGTAAAAGTAATAATTGATAGTTTAGAGATGGTCCATTAGCTGTGTTTTTAGCATTTAGCACCGAAAGATACTCTTCTCAAAAGCTGACAGTGAAACGTTTTATTAGGAATCATTTCAAGTGCACATGTTAATTGCATCCATATAGTGCCTATAGTTATCAAATTAAAATATGGCAGTGAGATAACTGTCACGACAAATGCTTTCTTTTTTATTTTTTTTTTTTTGTGCAATTATTTAGGGACATTGGAGCTTCCATGTGTTAGTCTGATACGGCGCGCCATAAACTGCTAAACTGACGCAAAAGTGTTTTTTTTTAAGCATATTGTTTGTTCCACACTCACAGTCTTGCCATCACCTTGGAATATTGCCACACTGGAAGTGTGCAGGAAGTTTTGTAGATGCATTGCAGTTTGATGTCTGTTTTAAAATACATTTAAAATGGTTTCAATGTACAAAGGGCAAGGCACTTTAGAATATTTGCGGCTTTTCATCCTGCAGTTCTATCCCTGTTGGATGTAAACGTTACTTCATAAAACGTATGTCAAGAACAGGACTATTATAATGTCCTCCTTTGTCAGATACTACATGAGCCAGTAGTATGCTAATATCACGGTTGTGGCTGGTGTACTTAACTAATCAGGGACAAATTTCAAAAAGATCTGAGACAAATCTAGAAATTTTATTGTATTCATATTCCGGAGTAGAGCAGAGATTTACATGGACCTTCTTCAGACTCAGCTCGAGAGTGATGTCTGGTTAAGTGGTTTGGTCAGAGTCACACAGTTAGGCAATGGAAGACGTGGGACTCGAACCTTGCGTCGCTGGACTACAACAGCTCGTTAACAGCTCCAAACTAACCAAAAGTCAATCAAATAATCTGGAGCAATCGGGGAGACTTTTAAAATATTCGTAATTATCACCAGAGGCACTGGTAGAATAAAAGAATGCGAATTAATATACATTTCTGAAGTAAAAGAGTCTGTAAATATTGTCGTTATTTATTAACTGTAATGCACCACCATTTATCCAAAAGTCAGCAGTTTTAGGAAGAATTAAGAGAGGCAGACGTGAAATTTGAGTCAAAATCAGTAACGTCCCTAAAAATCAGGGACATGCCTCTCAAATGTCTAGATTTTCGCAGAATGTCCAGATTTTGCTTCATGTTTTTGTTCTGTTTCACATAACATTTGTGTTTTTTTCTGTCAAACCACTGAAGATTGAAGTCAATAATAATAATAAATGGCAGCCATTTGATTCACATCCTTCAGAAAATAGAAAAAAATACAAAATCTGTTATTCTAGCAACTATCTAAGTTTATTGGAGCAACATTTAAAATCTGTCCCATTTTTGGAGCCTTCACCCCCGCTCCCCCCATTATTTTTGGCTTTGCCAGATTTCTTCGGGTGTTTGAGAGGTATTATCAGGAACAATTGAGAGGTATCCATAACAGACAAGTGAATATCATTACTCCAACTCCAGGATAAATAAGGATAAATAAGTGGAGATGTGCGCTCATCCCATTCATCTCAGTGTTAATATCCGTAGTGTAAAGCAAGTAATTGCCCCCCGAATCGACCTTGACTCATGCCAGCTGTATGGGAAGACTCCATAGGGTTTTCGTTTCGTGGCATATTACAAAAGTAGATAGACAGGCCATTCTTCCCCGAAGAATCTGAGATACTTCATCTACTGCTGATCAATTGTTCCATATCCTTACTGTAACAACAGGGAAACTCATTAACATACAATTTCAGAAAACTACAATCCATTTTAAGTGAGTTAGCTCGCTCTGTATGTTCTTTCTTTTAACACTAGGATTTGACCTAGCAGGACGAACTAGACCTAGGCATTGAACACTGCGCAACCAGAGAAGAACTTTGGCAGGCGATCATGGTCATAAAAATGCCCCTGAATACTTTTTCATATCATTGTGCATCGCAGTATCTCTGTTGGATGCCTGCAAAGTAACAGAATTCCATGCTTGTAGTGCAACACCACAACACACGTGTTTAAGTGCACACCAAACCCACACGACGCCATTAATGACTTTGTCATAGCTCTCGTGTTTCCCTGTCATCCACCCATAAGGGCAGCTGATAAATGTGAGAAGTTTCATTTCCATTCTTCTGGAATTACAATTGACGCTGTTTTTACTGATGGCCTGTTATCTGAAAAAGTAGCAAAATTAAAATTAAACAAACAAATAACTTCCAGAGGCATTTATTCTTACCTCTGATATATGAATTATTCTTATGGGTAGAGCATTCATGACAGTTGATCTGTAAACGAGCATCGGAACATACAACTAAAGGCAATGTTTGGCTTTCCTAATAAAAAAAGAAAGAATAACAAATGGGTTTTCTTTCTCATAGTTTGTATGCACACCTCTCAACCCCGCAATGCAAGAAATTTGGACAAAGCCAGAAATAATTGGGGAACAAAGGCCCAAAAAGAAGGGAAATATTTTTGATTGTATCTGCTTTATTTTCTGAAAAAAAAAATACTTGTTTCCCGCCTTTCTAAGCTAATATAGTACAGTTTTCAGGTTAGTGCTGAATTCAGGGCTGTGTTACAAGTTTCTGTGTTTGCACATACCTTACTTGGATAGAAGGAAGTTCCTCTGTTCACCTGTGAGAGAGGAGAGCTTTGATCAGCCTATCTGTCCCTGGAGGAGTGGTTTCAGCCCAGAAATTAGTAGTTTATTGGCCATTTTGGGCTAATTTCTATCTCTTTCATTTCCCTGCTATAAAATCCGCGTTTGCGCGGTTTTGCACGCCAGGCAGCTCCGGTTAGCTAGGGTATAACTATTTTCGGCTCCACAAAGTCTACTCTTCAATTTTTCAGTTTTTCCCTTGGAACTAGACAATTTTCAACTTAAGCACTCCACTTCTCAACCCGGCACTTGCTCAAAACTCATAGCAAGCACCAATAAACCTTAGTACTAGACCCCCCTATACTATACAGAGGGACAAAGCTCTCTATTCGACTTTACCAGACAATCAGTAAAACAGTTCACTGTACCTATCCAGGCATGTCCAAAGGGCAGTTTCAGGTGTACTCTCCAGTCCAACTGGTGAATCTGGGCATTTTGAGGCAATGTTACAACTGCCTCATGTACACAAGACAACCCTCTCCTCCTACCACCAAACACTAATACATTGGAGAGATGCAATTATACAGCCAAACTGGAGGCAAAGCTCTCTCAACCAAAGACTGGATCAGACAGTCAAGAGGAGAAGGGAATTACTTGCATCAGACCACCAGTCTCACATAGACCTATGAAACCAGCACCGGCAAAAAACACACAAATACACAAAAACATACTCGGAGGCTCTAAATAAAAATCTGCAAAAGCAACAGAGACCTCCAAAGCAGACATCCAAGCAACCTCCACCCCCCCAACACAAACCATGAAACACATACTTCACAAAACCAGTGTGCCACCCAACCACAGCCCTTAAGGCAAAATAACATACCCAACATATTAGTAATAGGTGACTCTATAATCAGGCACACTGACGTCCCACTCACTAGGCTGAACAAGGAGAAGGTTACTGTTAGCTGCATGTCGGGTGCCAGGATCTGCCACATAACACAAGCACTCAGGTCACTCCAGAACAAGTACAAATATGACTCGGTCATTGTCCATGTTGGTGTGAATGACATGAGCCGTACCTCCCTGGACTTCATGAAAAGAGACATGGAAGAGCTCTCTGATCATGTAGCCCAGGCTGGTATGACCCTGACCCTGAGTAGCATCCTGCCCATCACCAAAATTGATACTACGGTATAAAGAAAAAATTATCAATTTCAACAATTGGATAAGCTTCTGGTGTCATTAAAAGGGGATCCAGTGTCTGTCCGCCTGGGAAGATATGCTCGACAAGCCACGCTGCTTCACTAGAGATGGCTTGCACCTGTCACCCTTAGGCTTTCGAATATTGGCCAAGGTTCTTACCACCTCCATAGTACCTTTTTTAGGCAAGGCTCAAAAGACAAACCCACCGCCATAAATAGCACAAGTGATAAAAAACTGAGGATAATGCAACTCAATGCCAGAAGTCTAAACCTCAAAATGCATGCACTCGAGGCACTCCTCAGTATGGAGAAAATTGATATATGTGCAGTAACAGAAATCTGGTTTAAGGCTCCAGAGAGCACCCCAGCACTACCAGGCTACAACTCATACCATACATTTTGGCCACAAAACCTGGACCGAAATACAAAAGGTGGGGGCTTATCCATATTCATCAAGGATACCCACACCTTCAGGTTAGTGGCACAGCACGACACTTCAGAGATCATCCACGTGCAACTAACAATGGGCAAAACTGCAATTCAAATTGTGGCTTGCTACTTATCACCCACCATGTCCCAGGATCCCCAGTCCACATTTCTGGAAACACTGAGAAACATAAAGGTCCTACCAAACACTCTAATATTGGGTGATTTCAACTACCCAAACATTAACTGGGAGAACTACTCAAGTACTAACTCCCTTGTCCAACATTTCCTAGAATTTATAAACTCAAACACCCTGGATCAACTGGTCAACACCCCTACCAGAGGTGACAACATATTGGACCAGGTCATCACCAACATGGGCGACTGGTGTTCCACACCGGAGGTCAACCCCTCACTGGTTAGATCTGACCATAAACTAATCAGTCTGGATATCCACATTCAGCCCCCCACTCCCGGTCAAGGAAACCACCATGAAAAACTTTTCAAAAGCAAACTTCACGTTACTTAAGACCGAGGTGAAAAGGTTCAAAGCCCCCATGCTAAATGATAATGCTGCCCAAGCTGCAAAATCCTTTACTAATGCACTCTACGGGCACCTAAAAGAATGCATGGATCATGCTATCCCAAGCAAAACCAAGACTCACTCCTCCAAGAAAAGGAAATCAGTCTGGCGGACCCCTGCCATAAACAAGCTACACAATAGAAGGAGGAAACTAGTAAAGAAAAGAGTAAAATCCCAAGAAGGGAAGACGTCCCTGATCAGTATCAGCAAGAAACTACGATCCCTCATAAAATCATCCAAGGCGAGCTTCGAAAGAAAAATTGCCAAGAACTCCAAAGATAACCAGAAGGCATTCTTTAGCTATGTCAAGAATCTAAGTGGCAATTCTCAGATGTGCTCAGTGTTAGTGCAGAATGGCACAAAATACACTGAATCGACCAATATCGCCAACATCCTGGCAGACAGGTTCAGTGCAAACTTCACCCCCGTCTCACCCCCAAAAGGGCTGATAACCATACCAGAAGAATGTAGAGCCCCTGAAATCACAGACACTCAGGTTAAAACAGCCCTCTCCAAAGCCAAAAACACAGCATCAATTGGACTGGATGATATTCCAGGCTGCATCCTACACAAGCTCAAAGATGAACTAACCCCACACCTAAACACACTGTTCAAACTCAGCCTCTCTACAGGCTATGTGCCCATAGAGTGGTGCACAGCAATGGTTATTCCACACCACAAAGGTGGAGCCACAGCAGACCCCAGGAACTATCACTCTACAAGTCTGACTAGCTTGGTCTGCAAGGCTATGGAGCGCATCATCATGGATCTCATTAACAGAGACATCGGGAACCTCCAAACACTGGACCCTACCCAGTTTGTCTTTGTCAAGGGCAGATCATGCCTCCTAAACCTGGTGGACTTCTTTGAGACAGTTACCAAGGCTATAGACGAGGGAAATGTGGGCCACACAGTCTACCTAGACCTCGCAAAGGCCTTCGACACCATTCCCCATTCTGGTATTATAGACAAGCTCATCAGCCTGAACATGAACCCCTACATCCCGAGATGGGTTGCCAACTGGCTCAAGGACAGAACCCACATGGTAAGAGTTGCGGGAGTCTGGTCTGACTCTAAACCAGTTATAAGTGGCGTTCCCCAAAGTTCAGTCCTAGGACCCTTCCTGTTCGACATATACTTCTCAGAGGTACAGGCAAACACAGGAGAACTATGGCTAACCAAGTTCGCAGATGACTGCAAACTAGGGGCTATAATTGACTCTCCAGCTGACACAGGTATCCTCCAAAAGAGTTTCACTGAGACAGATATCTGGTGTCATAACCATGGCCTCAAGCTAAATGCCAAAAAGTGCATAGTCATCCCCTTTGGCAAAAACAAAGTACTTACAGACTACTACATAGGTGGTAGTCCCCTAAATATGGAAGACGTAATAAGGGATCTGGGGACCCAAGTAGATAGTAATCTCTCCTTTGATAATCACATTGTCAAAGTGGTTAGAAAATCCTTCTATGTGGCCCACCTAATCACAAAAGGGTTTGCATCCAGATTGAAAGAGGTCATTGGGCCCCTCTACTCATCACTCATCAGACCCATCATAGAGTACAACGTCCCATTTGGGATGTACCTTACAAGACACCTGCAAAAGCTGGAAAGACCACAGAAGTACCTCACCAAGAGGATCACTGGCCTCAAACAGATGCTCTATGCAGCTCGACTGAAGAAACTCCAGCTGTACTCAGTTGCATACCGCCTACTCAGAGGTGATCTCTGCCTGACATACAAGGCCATGTCCAACCCAGAATTGATGGACATGCTCCACCTAAAGAAAACCATATCCCCTTGAGCCACATGTTCTAGGGATCTAAACCTCACCACAACAATAAATAGGATGTGCTGGATGGATAGATTCCTGTCCAGGAGACTTCCCATGCTTTGGAACAAGATTCCAATCTACATTAGGCAGAGCTCCTCGCTAACACTCTTCAACAGAAACCTTGATGAGTGGATGGGAAACAGAAAGTTTACCCTGGGGATCACTCCAATGGCTCTGCTGGACAGAGGCACAGGGAACTAATCTCTAAGGAGGCAGCAAAAGCCAATACATTCTGGCTAGGCTTATAAATGCCTTCGGGCAGATAGCCTAGTATTTACCTATGAACCTATGAACCTATAAACATTGTTCCTGTAAACATAGAATATTACTAGAATGACAGATTTCCTGGAATTCATTAATTACAATGCCGTGGAGCAGCTCCTTCTTATCCCCACTAGAGGTAGCAACATCCTTGACCTGGTCATTACTAACATGGGTGATAGTTGCTCTACACCAATAGTCAACTCCTCCCTGGTTAGATCTGACCACAAGCTAACCAACTTGGAAATCCACATCCTTCCCACCCCCCACTCCCCGCAAAGGTAACCACCATGAAAAACTTCTCCAAAGCTAACTTTGGGGTCCTAAAAACAACTTCACAACACACATGCAAATGGAGAATAATTGCATCACCGCCGAATCATACATCAATGCACTGTACGAACACGTACACAAATGCATGGATCTTGCCATCCCCGATAGAACCAAGATGCTCTCCTCCAAAAAAAAGGAAGCCAATCTGGTGGTCCCCTGCCATAAACAAACTCTACAACAGAAGGAGGAAACTGTTGTGGAATAAGGTGAAGTCCCATGACTGGAAAACTCCCTTATCAGCCTCAACAAAAAGTTGAGATCCCTCATCAAATCCTTTAAAGCTAGCTATGAAAATAGAATTGCAGCAGATAGCTAAGACAACCACAAGGCCTTCTATAGTTATGTAAAGAATCTCCACGGCAATACCAAGATTTGCTCTGAGCTACTGCACAATGATAACTCCTATACCGATCCAATAGATATTGCCAATATACTGGCCAACAGATTCAGTGGCAACTTTACTGTTTCCCACCAAAGGACCAATCACAATACCAGTAGATTGCCAGGCACCCAGTATTACTGCTTCCCAGGTTAAAACAGCACTGTCCAAGGCCAAGAATACAGCTTCTGTGGGACCTGACAATATCCCTGGCTTTGTTCTACATGAACTACAGAGTGAACTGGCACCTCACCTGTGTGCCCTGTTCAATCACAGCCTCACCTCAGGCTTTATCCCTACCAAATGGTGCATTGCTACAGTCATCCCTCTCCACAAAGGAGGAGCGACTACAAACCCTGAGAACTATCGCCCGATTAGCCTGAAAAGTCTGCTATGCAAAGCTATGGAATGCATCATCATGGACCTAATAAACAAGGATATAGGGAATCTCCAAACTCTGGATCCCAAACAGTTTGGTTTTGTGAAGATTAGATCATGCCTGCTCAACTTGGTCGACTTCTTTGAGTCAGTCACCAGAGCTGTGGTTGAAGGCAAGGTGGTTCATACAGCCTACCTTGATCTGGCCAAGGCCTTTGATACCATTCCCCACTCAGGAATCATAGAAAAACTCACTAAGCTAGGCATCAACCCCTATATCACTAAGTGGGTTGCAAACTGGCTCACAGATAAAACCCACAGTGTGAAAGTAGCTGACTCCAAGTCAGACTGCTGACCAGTCATGAGTGGAGTCCCACAGGGATCGGTCCTGGGTCCTCTCCTGTTTGGTATCTACTTCTAAAAGTCCAGGCCAACACAAAGAGACTCTGGCTGACAAAGTTCGCAGATGATTGCAAGTTGGGAGTCATTATTAACTCCCCAAGTGATGTTGACATCCTACAGAAAGGTCTCACTGAGACCAATGACTGGTGTCAGAACCATGGCCTTAAGCTCAATACCAAAAAATGTGTCATCATCCTCTTTGGGAAAAACCCAGTTCCCATAAATTACCACATCAATGGTAGTCCACTGAACACAGAAAGCATTATAAGAGATGTGGGAATACAGGTTGACAGCAACCTCTCTTTTGACCACCACATTGCCACTGTGGTCAGAAAGTCCTATGTGGCACATCTCATTACTAAGGGTTTTGCATCCAGGAAGAAAGAGGTCATTGTCTCCCTCTACTCTTCCCTCATTAGGTCAATCATCAAGTACAATACCCCATTTGGCATGTACCTTACTAGACACCTGCAAAAACTGGAGAGGCCAGAAAAGTACCTCACAAAGAGGATCCTAGGCCTTAAATGCTTGTCCTATATGAACAGACTCAAAAAACTCCAACTATTCTCTGTCTCATATTGCCTACTTAGAAGCGATCTCTGCTTGACTTACAAAGCCATGTCTGACCCAGCTCTGTTAGAAATTCTACATCTAAAGAAATCCCAATCCCTCTGCACCACATGCTCCAGAGACCTCAACCTCATTACCACAATCAACAGAACATGCTGGAGGGACAGGTTCATAACCCAGAGACTGCCCATGCTAGGAATAGACTTCCCATACATGTCAAACAGAGCACCTCACTGGCCCTCTTCAAGAGAAATCTTGATGAGTGGATGGGAAATAAAAATTCCCCCCAGGGATCAATCCAGTGGCTCTACTCAACAGAGGCACTAGGAACTAAGGTCTGGTGACATGATGCCAGACTAATCCTATGAGCTAGGTTTGTAAAGGCTCCAGGGCCATTAGCCTGGTACACACCTATGAACCTATGAACCTATTGTATATTTTCTGAAGGATCTAAAGTCTGAAACTCAAACACATCTGTCATTATTTAGTATTATTTATTATTAAAAATTTGTTCCAATACAATATTTTAAGACAAGATTCAGACCCAGAAGGCAGATGGTGTTATTTTATAACCAAAATTGACAAAGTAGACAAACCAATCTTGATAGTAAATGTATATGCCCCTTGCTCCTCTCAACACAAATTTATTATGGGCATCTATAACTTAATAAACTCCTTCCCAGAACACTACTGCATCCTAGGGGGGGGGTACTGGAACTCTATTCAAGACCCAAATATAGATAGAACAAACAAAAAAACTAAATTCAACTCACAGGCCACTACTGCCCTTTTCGAAATCAGAAATGATTTTAGACTTAGCGACCCACATCTCATTACCGTCCCTCACACAAATAGTAAAGGTTTTACCTTCTTTTCACAGTGTCATAAAACTTGGTCCAGACTGGATTTCTTCTTAGTCTCGGACACCCTATTACAATTTAAATTTTCACTAGACACAGAACCCAGATCTCTATCGGATCACTCGAAAATCACCCTTACAATAGATTGGGCACATTGCAACTCACGACATAACAATAATAGACTCTGGCACTTGAACCCTAACTTATTAGAAAAACAAGATATTAGAAAAGAAATTGACTTCTTACTGGACCAATGCATTTTAGCTATTGTAGATAACACCGTTCCATTCGATATAACTTGGGCTACCACCAAGGTATTAATTAGAGGGATGTTAATCAATAAATACGCTTTCTATAAGAAAAATATTTTCACCAAAGAAAAAAGTATTAAGGATGAAATATCTAAACTTGAGCTTAGGGGCTGCAGCAGTCTTATTCCGTGGAGGTAGAGAACTCCATTAATCAACTTCAAGCTAAGTTACTAGCACTACAAGCAGAAAATCTATAATTTCAAGAAATAAAAAACCTAGCCAATTACTCACAGTGGGCCCAACTCCCCTCTAGATTCTTGGCAAGACTGCTGAATCAACATAAACCTAATCCACATATCTCGGAACTTATTTTTCAACAAAACAGTTACTCAACTCACAAGATATAGTTAAGGTCTTCGAGAGAATATATGAAGAAGTGTACAACCCTACCCCCAAAACATTCAATGAACAGGAACTACTTTTATTTATTAATGAACTAAACTTCCCCAGGCTAGAGGTACAACAACAAACTTCTCTATCAGCTAAACTTACACAAGTGGACATCAAAACTATAATTAATAACCTCAAAAATAATAAGGCACCGGGTCCTGATGGTTTCTCAGCCGAGTTCTACAAATGCTTTAGTTTTAAGATGTCGATCATACTACATCACCTATATAATCACATAATGCAAGAGGATATCTCTGACCCGCACCTAAATGCATCCAGAACCATATTAATACCTAAACCAAACAAGGACACGACCAACCCTAATAATTACAGGCCCATTTCTATTATTAATTTGTATATGAGAATTATTGCAGCAATTTTGGCTAATAGAACTAAGACTATAATTACAAAAATTATTTCCCCAGAACAATCCGGGTTTATCAATCAGAGACAAACAGTTGATCAAACTCTAACTCTTGAAGCAATGATATCTTTATCCCTAAAGAAACAAACACATATCTACACCTTAGCTATAGACGCTTCTAAAGCATTTGATAGAATCAATAAGTCATTTCTGACCTTGATTCTGCAAAAATTTAACTTTCCTACACAGTTTATTCACTATATAAACACTTTACACAACAGAGCATATACCACTCTACAAATTAATAAACTTAGCTCCAAAAAAATAAATATTAACAATGGGATTAGACAAGGATGCCCCCTATCACCTTTCCTATTCAACCTATATATTGAGCCCTTATTCTTACTAATAAAACAAAGAACATTTCATAATATACCCCTCCTTTTTAACACTGAAATTTCTCTATCAGCGCATGAACGACTTAAATATATATTATTCTCTTCCCAACATGGATCTTTACAAAATCAATAATTCAATAGAAATATTTTCAAAGTTTGCGAACTATAAGGTAAACTTGGATAAGACAACAATATTCCCGATTAATAACTACGCTCAATTCCCAACTGCAGGTACTATACCTAATATTAAAGTCAGTGACCACATACAATACCTAGGAATAGCATTCTATACCGATGCACATAATTACTATCAGGACAATGTGATTAAAACATGGAACACCATACAAAAAGATTTGGTAAGATGGACACAATTGAAACTCCCCCTTCTCTCTAGAGTAGCCATCATTAAAATGAATATCCTCCCCAGAATACTTTTTATATTTAACGCAACCAATACACTTATCCACAATAAAGTCTTCAATAACATCCAATCAACCCTCTCAAAATTTGTCTGGCATCCAAGACCCAGCAGGATAAGTTATCAAAAACTTATATATCCAAAGGACAAAGGTGGGGTGGGCTTGCCTGACTTTAAACTGTATTACGAAATTACCAAAGGTAGTAGACTAATTAATATTGCAAATTACA
The DNA here is from genome assembly GCF_019279795.1 of Protopterus annectens. Taxonomy (NCBI): domain Eukaryota; kingdom Metazoa; phylum Chordata; order Ceratodontiformes; family Protopteridae; genus Protopterus; species Protopterus annectens. The sequence goes on from NC_056748.1 coordinate 552,224,517, forward strand.
GGGAACAAATCAATATGTGGTGCCCAACCTGGTTGAAATTATATCATAACTATGTTAAAACATTACAATTTAATCCCAAGGCCCTCCCATTTCTAAAGGGAATATCCAGAAGAAGATACAAAATACAAAACGACTTATGGGAACAAATTAAAATAACACAAAATCTCTTCCAATCGCTAAATCTATTAACTGCTTTTTATACTTTCCAACCATTACACCTTAACCCCAATATTCAACTAAATGAAAAGATGATTGACCTGAATTCATACCCACTACTGAAAGAAAAGACAGTTTTAGACATTTATCTACTTAGGTAGGAATCTATAACTAATATTAGAAACAAACTTAATCTCCCGTTTAAATATACAATTATGATAAGACAACTGAAAGAAGTATGTTACAGATTTTGGAAGGATACTGACATCCCAGATCAACATATAGATACATGTAGAACACTTTGGGATATGATGACACGGAAAAAAAATGATCTCAAATACCTATAAATTCATTATCTCACTTAGACACACGAAAGAAGCTATCCACTCCAATTACTGGACAAAACAAGACCCTACAATTACCTCCAATATAATTGCACAGGCAATTCAGAAATTTTCCAAAGACATTCTCCTTCAGAAGCTCAGATATACTCAACTTATGATCCTAAACAACGCATATTTTACGCCCACAATATTAAATAAAATGTACAAAGAACTCCCACCCTTTGCCAATTCTGCCCCTCCAAAGAAGCTGATATTATTCATATATTTTGGAGTTGTAAATGTACATACAAACTTTGGTGTGCCTTAAGGGTCAAATTAGAGAAAAATGGGCTATGAAAAATCAACCTTATCCTGGAAATTTGCCCTCTTACACGTACCTCCTATAGGAATGAAGTATAATCACACGCACATTCTAGTTACAACATTTATGCTAATAAAATACTACATCACATTAAATTGGAAAGACAGGTCCAAAATAACATGGGATGGATTCAAGCAAACAGCTAGTAAACAACTCCTGGCTCATAAATATTTATGGTATTCCATGAGGAAAAAAAGGACCCAGAAGGACACTTGGAAAATGATATTTGAACTCATTCTGACATGATTGTAACTAATATTTCTATATGCTGCATAGCTTGATATAGATGAGAACTGTATATAGGTTATCTAATGTATATAGGTTTTATGTTTGTAGGTCTGTATATTGTATGTTATTGTTTTATTCTCTGTTATATCGTTTTCTTGTCTTCATTTGGTTTTGATATAACCCTAATAAAAAGGAATTGAAAAAAAAAAAATATTTAGTATTATTTAGTGACATCAGTCCTCAATAATTTGCCAAAAAAACCCACACATTTTATGAGGAACAGACCAAACATAAGAGGCAAAAATCTGGACAGTCTGCAAAAATCTGAACAGTTGAATAGTATGCCTTAGAATGGGAAAAGGTCATGTAGTGGGGTGTGCATAGGGGGGTCCCACATATTGAAAGCACAGAGAGCTTGCTGTCCTATAAAACATTTAACCAATCTATCTGCCCATTTTCACAAGTCAGAATGTGAATAGCTAATTTTGACAGTGTACACCTGCTGTTTGAGTTGTTCCAAAACTTGTCCGTCCCAAACTTGGTCAAAACAGATGGCCTATGTTTTATTCATTGCAAGCATGATGCATCATAATTGTGTACCACTGGCAAGGGAGTAACCATAATTTATACTGGTGAAGGCACTAGGGTAAAACACGAATGACCAGACTAGTCCCCCCTTCCATTGTATTTAAAATATGAATAACTCATGAACCTATCCTGGTGTATTGCTATTTTATAATGGTATTATTTAAAAAAGTCTTATGTTTGTAATATAAAATGCCATTGTGCAATATAAAATCTGTTCCGTGTTTGTCTCTCTGTCCTCATGTAAGTCAGTGGAAATTGCTTAGCAATGTACTATGCTTGCTCATACATGTGGTGGTGCAGTTAGACTACATTGCTTTATTTAGATTATATCAATGTAGGTTCACTGACAAGACTCAGCTTGGAAGTGGATGACATGACAGCAAAGAGGAGGATAGGCATTCTTTGTATCCAGGAGACAAGATGGAAGGGCAGTCCAACAAAGAACTTGGCTTGGGATCCAGAGTCGACTGCTAGACATCTGGAAATGTTGTGTGAATTGTGGTGAAGGAGAAGCTTCAGAAGACAGTTAAGGATGTCATCAGAATTAATGACAGACTCATGGCAATCAGAATGCAGTGTAAAGGTAGAGCACTATTCATAATCTCAGCCTATGCCCCACAGAAGGGTTGTGATATGGAGGAAAAAAATGCATTCAGACAACATTTGCAGTACTAACTAGATAAAGCAGAAAACATGAATTTCTGTTGATAATGGGTGACCTGAATACATATATTGGGACAGACAGAACAAGATATTAGGACTGCCTTGGTCCACATGGGTGGGGCAATAGGAATACAAAAGGAGAGGCCATTCTAAACTTCTGTCTGGCAAATGGCTTGTTGGTGGCCAACACATAGTTCAATAAGAGATACAGTCAGAAAATCACACACAAGAGTGGCCAAAATACACCTCGGGTAGATTCCTTCCTAGTAAGGAAAGGGCACTGGGGTAGAATCAGTAATTTCAAAGTAATCCCCATTGAAATAGTCCGCCCACATAATAAACCACTGGTTACCACAATCAGCTGCAAGCACTGGTCAGAGAAGTTGACTAGATAGAAAGCACCTCAGGAAGAAGAAATAGGTGGAGTTTAAGAAGAATAGCAGCACCTCAAAACAGCACGTGTGAGGACTGCAGAACAGGTATGTGGTTGAGGGAGGTATGGAAATAAGGTACACAAAGAAGGCTTGTACTGGAATGCAGAAGTCCAGGAAGTCATAAAAAGAAAGAAGGAGTGCAGGAAAATGTGAGAAATGGAAAACACAGACCAGGCAAAGAAGGTATACTGGTTGGCTATGCTAAGAGAAGAGCTGCAATAGCACTCTACCAGCTTCTGGAAAGTGACTCTGTGGATGGCAAAAAGAAAATCTATCGGCTTGCAAGGAAGGCAAAGACAGAAAGATAAAGAAGATAGTCAGACTTCCTTCATAAGGAATGCCAGTAACAACCTGCTCACCAGCCCACAAGGAAATCAAAGACAGATGGAAGGAATACTTTCAGTAGCATCTGAATGAAGAAAACCCCACAGAAGCTGTACTGACCCAGACACAGTCTATGATGAAAGAAGAGGAGCCCACTCCATAAGAAGCAAGAACAGCACTAAGGAAAATGAAGTCAGAGAAAGCATCAGGCTCGGATGAGGTCACAGCAGATATGATCAAAATGTTGGTTGAGATAGGGGAAAATGGCTCATGACGATACTTATAGCAGTATGGAGAGAAAGGTGTATCACAAGAACAAAGGAACATCCATAACTGTGGGCAGTACAGAGATATCAAACTCCTGTCACATTATGTGAATGTTTTGGAGAGGATGATTGATAAACAAATATATAGAATAGTAGGAAGTAAGATGGAAGATGAGAAGTTCAGATTCACATCATGATGCAGCACAACCAACCAGATGTTTGCAGTGAAATAGGTAATTGAGCAGAAACTAGGGATGAGGAGAGAGTCCAACTGGATATTCCTATATTTGGTGAAAGCACATGACAAGGTCCTAAGAAAGCTGACTAGGGCAGTTCTACAGTGGTTTGAAGTCCCAGAATCAGTGGTATAATTAGTACAGGCTATGTACAATGACCCAATGACTTATGTATGAACAGTGTTCTGTCTCACAACGGGGTTCCCAGTGGGGATGGGTGTGCATCAGGGTTCAGTTCTGAGCTCAATGCTGTTCATAATGAGGATGGATTACATTAGTGCACAGGTTGGAGGGGACAGATCAACAAAGTTGCTGCATGCAGACATTGTGACATTACAGGCAGACTCTGAGAAAGAACGTCAGCAAAGGTTATGGGAATAAAATGCAAAACTGAAGGCACATGGAATGAAATTGAGTACAGATAAGGCAGTTGTAATGGCAGCAAATGGGGGCAATCAGAAGAAGATGAAAATTAAGATAAAAGAGAAAATAGTACAACATAGGTTCATAGAAGGTTACTAGGCTAATGGCCCTAGACCCTGAACAAGCCTAGCCTAATTTTCCCAAGCTGCCCCAATTGTTGGTGGTTAGGTGAGTGAAGTTTGCAGAGGTAAAGGTCTATGGTAGTTAATAATGACTTCCTCTGTCCAGGTGGGACATGGGCATCACCCCAGGAGTGAATTTACAGTCACCCATCCATTCATCTAGGTTGCGTTTGCAGAGGGCCAAGGAGGGGCTCTGTTTCTTGTGAACTGGAAGCTTGTTCCAGAGAAGTGGCAGTCTCTGGGGGATGTAGCTATCTTTCCAGCATGACCTGTATGTCAGAGGCTAGAGAGGTTAACAGCTTCAAGCATCTGGGTGGGGTGTGAAGGAGAAGGGAAGTCTGAATGAGGAGGAGGTCAAAGTTAGAATCAGAAGGGCTCCAGCCAACTGGCACACAGTGTTAGGGATAGTATTTGACAGAAGAATGCCAAAGAAGCTGAAAAGTAAGCTGTACAAAACAGTGGTGTGATCAGTGCTACTGTATGGTACAAAAATCTGGGCAGTAAAAGTAGAGCAGCTGAGGAAGTTGAGGTGATGTTGATGAAGTGCTTGAGCTAGGTGGTAGGATGAACACTGTGGGACAGATGAAGAAATGAGAACACCAGAGTAGAAGCCAAAGTACCTGCAACTGCAGAGAAGGTCAAAGAGAACAGATTACAGTGCTTACACATGTACAGGAAAGCAGACGATAATCTGGTGAAGAAGCTTTGGGGCAGACAAGAAGAAAGTAAAAGTAAAGAGATGGATGGAGTGAGTGAGAAAAGAGCTGGGACAGTCAGACATGACTGTCGAATAAGATAGGAGAGTGTCATTGAATCAAGTGAAATGGCAACAGTTGGCATGACACCCCCACACCATGTAGAAAATGTAAAAAAAGGGGAATGATTATGACTATAAGGTAGTATTGACATTAGATGGAAATAAACATGCTCATCCTTCTCCAATAACTACAGACACACTTGCACTATAATGAAATGTCTGCATCCTGTGTTTATTAGGCCAGTTGTTGTTAATTGTCTGGTAAAGCCAACAAGTAAAGTCAATACCAATAAGTGTCAATGAGAATTATCAGATGTGTACTATGGATAGGACTTAAAAGAAAACCAGTCAGGCTAATACAACAATCATCAGCTCATGAAAATAAAACCAGCTCCCAGAAATCGTTAAACTTAAACAGTCCAAAAACTCATTTAACACAAATAATTGAAGGGATCTGTGAAAATAAACAACCATCAGGAGGCTCTGTGCCTTTGTTCCCACAACTTGCCTGATACTAAATAAAGCGTACAAGGATCCACCCCTCTATGGGGTCCTAAGCCTCTGGGGTTGCCCCTCCCACCTTTATCACCCATAAATTTAGCACTTAAAGACTGGTCGCCCGCTGAGTTACATGGCTGTAATACTTAGCTTACACTCTCTCTCTCTTTGCCTCTCTAACACTTGCTGTTAAAGTAAAATCCTGAGTACTAAACAGCACAAACCAGGAAATAATATCAGGATTCACAGCAATAGGGCAACACACAGAAGTACCACAGAAGTCACAGGAAAATAAAGTTGAATTTAAGTTGAATTTAATGAAGCGCTTTTCGTCTGTGGTGTACACAGACTTCCTCAGACAAAAAGTATTACCCAATAATCTAAATCATAGCCAATGAATGTCAGTTTACAATCACCAGATGTTTGCAAAGGGCAGGACTTGGAAGGAAGAGGCTGCCCACAACCCAATAAAGTATACAAGAGCCCATTCTTCTGTCAAGACCCCAAGTTGCCATGGGTAGATGCAACCAGCCTGATTGAAGGGACCAAGCTGTCTGAAAATGTGACCCCTCCTACTAAGCTGTTCTACAAATTTAGCCATACAGTACTGACCTTACAACACATAATGATCAGCTTTTGCCCTTATGTGAAGCACAGGCCATAGCTGGCTCAGCTAACATCCGGCAAAGTTTCTGATTTGGTGACTCTCAATTCTAAATTAAGGAGCAAAAAAAAAAAAGGTCCTAATTTAAGGCTAATACATAATGCTTTTCTTCTACTTTTAAAAACTGTAATAAACTGCTTGTTGCATTTGTAGCAAGTAGCATGATAGAGCTTATATCTCAAATGAAAAGCGGAAGCGATTCAGTCTACTTGAAGTTCTGTACAAGCATTCGGACATTCCGGTAATGTATTGCTGATTGATTGAAATCTCCAGATTGTGTCCCTTATCACCTTGCACTTGTGATTGAAATCTCCAAATTGTGCCCCCTATCACCTTGCACTTGGGGGGGGGGGTGCCCCCTTGGCCCCTCCCTAGCTATGATTCTGCCCAAGCACATCTGGCAGAATTTCAGTAATTCTCTTCACGTAAATCCTGAGAAACTTTGATGCACTTTGCTCTAATAACTGACTCCTCCTGCCTGAACAATTCAGCTACTTTTATGCTAATGCCTAATGCAGATCTAGTGCTCTGCCCAGTGACTTTACTATTCTCTCAATAAACCTGCTGCACTCTTGTCTCAAAATGCCCTCCATCCCTCCCATATCTAACCAGATTAGTTTAACTTTGTGCAGCCTCTGTAATATTTGTACCAAAATGTCTTTAATTTTCCTTTTTATTAACAACAGTGAGCAGACAGTAATGTCATTCCTTTATTTACAGATCTGTCACTCTCCTAGCATGAGCCTTCATACATCTTGTACCTGTCTCCACTGGAGCCCTGTCACATCACAACCATCTAGAACATGCCGCCTTCTCACTTAGTCTTAGTCTGTTCAGTCCCTACTCATAAATAAATAAATGTCCAATTGTCCAGATCACCAGTGGTCCCAACTTCATATCTGTAAAAGAAACATTGGTTTGAACAAGTAAAACCTGACATATCTTTTATATATTTGAGATTTCCATCTGCTTAACTGCAGTGCTCCATTTCCTGATATCCCTTTGATATGTGCATATGAATCTGCCCTGATCCTAAAATAATGAGATGTCAGTCTTTTGATGTCTAGGCTCAGGGTATCTTCAGCTTTCTTAAATTCTTAAGTAGTTATTATGCATGCAGTCTAGGAGACAATTAAGGAGCCTAGCCCAAATTCCCAATCAGTCCAAAGCACTCTCTAGTTAAATGACTTGTTCAAGTCACAAATTAGTTAAATGAAGATGAAGGGTATCAATCCCTGTACTACACAAAATAGCACATTAACATCCAGACAGCCTAAAACCGATAACTGGATAAGGGAGAGCCATCTGCATGACATGGAGCATCCAAGGGGAAAAAAATGTGCAGAAAGGTTCCAGTCCACTAATTTATTTGTTATTCAGTGCATGCTGTGGCCTGCAATGTTTGCCATATCCATCTTTACTGCTGATTCATCTTACCTTTCTTAATGTATAGCAAAATGCCTTCTGTTTCCCTGCTGTAATACCCATGTTAGATTTGCATGTCTCCTACATTGCACTATCTATGATACTCTGTATGTCCCACAGAAGACTAGAAATACACTATTCCGAACAACCAAACTTCATAAACCAAGCTGTATATACTCTTTAGTATCTTGCACGTGTCAGAAATTGTTAGGTCCCACTGATAAGCACTCATCCTTACCCCTGAACTCTAGAGTGGCCTACTCCCACACCTCTCAACTGTCCAGATGTTTGCACAATGTACCGAATTTTTACCTCATAGTTTTGGTCTATTCCTCATAAAATTGTTGGTTTTCTGGCAAATCATTCAGGATTGAAGTCGGAATATAATGACAGACATTTGAGTTTCAGACTTCATGTTTTCAGAAAATTCATGATAATGCAAAATCTGTTAATCTATCAACTTTCTAAGTTTACAAGAGCAATATTTCAAAATTGTCCCTATTTTTGGTATTTTGCCCCCATTATTTCTGGCTTTGTCTGAATTTCTTGCTTTAAGTAGTATGCCCACTCCTGCAGCTTATTGTACTTGTATGAACATTGCCTCTTCATATCAAGGCCTTCTGATGACAACTGATTGCAGCTACGTGGGTATCCACTGATCCCTGTGAACCCCAATCCTCTTATAGACTAATAATAAACCATAATAACTGTACTATTGAACACTTATTGTTACCCTTTGCTAGCACTTTTCCAGATGAACCCATAGGATGGCTCCTCATATGCAATGTTCATTCTTGGATGCAAAGTGCTTCTATAATAGCCTAAATCAATTTGCCATTAATGTCAAAAAGAGTTCTGGCAGTCTCTTGAACCCATCCCACTGAAACAAGGGAGTGAATCAGCAATGGCATTGTCCATGCCTTGGATATGCTGTGCTGTGAAGTTAGTGTTATGTCATGCAGATTAGTATAAGTACCCTTATCAGACACCAAACGCTATCTGCTCCCACAGTTGATGATTCAATAAGCTATCCACCTCAATATTATTTGCTCTGATAAAAGCTGGTTATTTTGGAACAGCTCATCTCAAATGTGTGTAAATACTCCCATTAGAAAGAATTCAACTTTGATGATGGAAAAGAATCACAGGCCTAAAGCAGATGCCCTATGCTGACCATCTAAAAAAACTCCAGCTATACTCTGTCACATATCATTTACTCAGAGGCGATCTCTGCTTAACATTCAAGGCCATGTCAAACCCAGAGCTGTTGGACATGCTACACTTAAAGAAATCCCAATCCCTCAGAGCCACACGCTCCAGGGATCTAAACCTTGTCATCACAATGAACAAAACATGCTGGAGAGATAAGTTCCTGACCTAGAGACTCCTCAGACTCTGGAATAGACTGCCCATACATGTCAAGCAGAGCGTCTCCTTGGCCCTCTTCAAAAGGAATCTTGATGATTGGATGGGAGATAGAAAATTCACCCCGGGAATCATGTCAGTCACCCTACTAGACAGGGGTCCAGGAAAGTAAATACTGTGGGAGGAAATAGCCAGGGAATTGTTATGGTTAGGCTTGTATAGGCCCTAGGGTTGATAGCCTAGTACCAAACCATGAACCTATGAACATATGGATGCCTGCTTGAATCTCTGTTTCCACTCACTGGACAGTCTTTTGCAAAGCATTTTATCAACAGGTAGTCCCCTTCCCTATCAAAGCCACGTCTAGTTTTAAATGCATAAATCCATTATTCTAAACATATTTAGACTCCTTTATTCTACTCCTTCAGTACTTTATCTGTTATTCAGACTGTCACTGTGACAGGACTATATTTACTCCTTATTGTACCTATGATGTATGTCCACCCCTTGGTACTAGAAAGATTTCCAAATACTCGACTGTCTTCTAACACAGTTTCTCAATATACAACTTTAAGAAGTATACACTATGGACTGAGCTATTGCATTCCCATTAATGCTGGTCAATGCTACAAATTTGACTCTGTTTAGTCCACAGACATAGCCTCTAATATGGGAGCCTCAGTGTCCGCAGATATATACAAGTTTCTCCCTTCATAATTTTCCATTTCTTTTTATTATTCTTCCCCTCTTATGTATCTTAGTTATGACTCGCATTCCTTTCATTTTCTAAATCAATTGCATCCAGACAAGTCCATTCTAATATTATGGCTTATTTACTTACTCTTTATTGATAATATACATAGTCAAAATACTGCTCAGACTTTTGTACCTTTTTTGGGGGGGGGTCTTTACACTTGAACTTCTCTGAAAATTGTTTCTGCCAATTCTTTCCTGATAACCTTCCCTGAAAACTGCACTTACAGACTTACAGAACTGTTTGGGTAAGGGGGATCCCTCTGATCATATACCACTGATCTCAACAGACGAGTGTATTGAACAACCAGTTATGCATCCGTGAAATCAGCTGTGGCCCAACACTCAAACTTTTTCAACTCAGTGAATAATAAATTACGATTTATACAGTCAAAGATCTGTACAAAAGTTAATATATATGTCAACCTGAAAATTACACTCCTGTGCCAATATAACAGTATAATTCTTTGCTTTTTAGGAATTTACATTTTTGTAAGCTTTCTTTTTCCTATTAGCTCAACTTTTTTGTTTTAGAAATGGGAGAAAAGGCTGATCTCTTGGAGACTACTCTCCTAACATTTTTACATGGCTACATATTTTGCTTATTTTGTCATATTTTATCTGTGTTAATCCCTTCCCATTTTACATGTCAGTTCCAGTTTTCAAATAAACTTTTAGCCTTTTATTTATTCTGATTTAGTCTGCTGAAATCCAAAACTGGTCTCAAGTACCCTGTCTTTTTATTTTTGGCACCAAAAAGTATCTTGAATGTGTTCCGATCCTCTCCGGTCTGGGGGGACCTGTTGGATGACTCTTTTTTCTAGCAGCTTTTTTATCTCTAGTGAAGCTGCTTCCCACTGACTGAGTGGAACATTGTGGAACTTCTTTGGAACTGTTGGAGAGGATTTTGAAAATGGTATAATATAACCTCTAGATATTACCCTCCACACCCATAAATCTTTTGTGATATCTAGCCAGACTGTCTGGTGCAGGGATCGATGACTCCTGACTGCCTCCAGAGACAGTCAGGCCTCCATTCAGGAGCACTGATAGGATCTGCCAGAGAAAGAATTTTTAGATTCCTGGTTATGCAGACCACCTCTGCCATGGGGATAGTGTCTTCCATTTGAGTTCCAGCTTCTGCCCTGGGACAACTGTCTCCATGTGATTCCTGAAAGTGACCCTGGGATTTTTTGAGCCACATCTTTCTACCACTTCATTGGTTGCTAGAAAATGACTTTTGAGGAGTAGGAAAATGTATGCCCACAGCAGACAGGGTCTTTTCTTCTTATTCATACCTGGAGAGTGTGTATTTCACCTTGGGGCCAAACAGTGAGGTTCTGTTAAAAGATGTATTAATGAAAGAAGATTTAAATGGTTCTACAAAAATCACACAAGAGCATCCAGGCATGTCTCCTAATGGCAGTGCCTGAACTTGCAACCTGTGAGGTACCTTCCACAACATGAGAGATTAACCACATGGATGAATTAGATATTGATTGAAGGGTAGCCAGCTGCAAGGAAATAGTATTCCCTTCCTTGGAGGACATGGACCCCAAAAGAGATCTGGAAAGCTCTTTGATCAAATCTATTTGAAGTCTGGTAAAATGTGCCAAATAATTCAGTGACCTTAAAGCAAAGGTTGCTGATGCATGGACATGGTTCCCAAACCTGTCCAACACCCTAGACTTTCTGTTGAGCATGGACAGAGAATCTGTGGTCCACTAGTTCCCTTCTCATGGCTGCTGCAACAACCATGGCATCAAGTGGAACTCCTTTACTCCAGTATTGATGGTGTATAGGAGGTGCAAGGATTTTCTCTGATCTCTTGGGAATAGTCTCAGTGGTGTCTAGTTCCTTCCATACCTGCTTAGAGTCACCCAAGAGATAGATGGGCCAGACCCAAAAGCCTCCAGAAACACTGATTCCTCTTGGGAAGTGTCATCAGGAGACCAACTACCTATTTGTTTAAGGAGTTCCAAGATGTCTCCAAAGGAGACATCATCAGCTGGAGATCTGAGGGACCCTTCCCTCTCATCAAAATCAGTGTTTTCAGTTACAGAGTCTTGTGGGGAGTCTAAGTACCTCCTCTTGCACATTGTCTTACAAGGAAACCCTCAGTGGTATGCTTCAGGGAGGTATTGGAAAACATAACAATACCCTGATGGGTGGACTGGAGACTAGCTCAGACTGGCTGTCCTAGTGAAATGGATGAATGAGGCTCAGGACACAAAACAGGATGAGACAAGGAAGCCTGTTCCAAAGAGGATACGTTTGTCTGTTTTCCAGGCCTAGAGAAAACTCTCTTCACTACCTCAAAAAAGTAGTGCCTAGGGAAAGCAGAAACTGATGGATCTGACAACGGACCCTCTCAGTTCATCAGATCCTATCATCCTGATTGCACCTCACCTGAGGAGAGTGTCAGAACCAAGCTATCTAATGCCAATGTTCTCAGGGGAAGAGATGGCTCTAACAGCTTTATAGTCAACTCCAACACCCTGGAGCCGGCGTCAGCACTTCACCTCCTAGAGTTCTCTGACTCTGAGGTGCTTGGTGCCAGCAGACTTAGAAAAACCATTAGAGTTGAAGACGCAATGATCTTTGGATCTGAGGAAGATGTCCTGAGGGGCTTCAGATCCGACAGCTCTAAAAATCAAAGGACAGATCAGAGAAGGAGAAAACACTGGTGGTACAGCTGGATGGAGGCTCTTAAGACCTGATGGGGTTGGAGTTGATAGAACTCCTCTTTAAATCTGCATCGTAAGGAACTTCTTCATCATCTTATCCACATCCATCTTGTACAGGCTGCTGGAGGACCAGAGAGAAGAAGCTGTTGATGAGGGCCTAGAATGTCTTCTGGGTAACTGTTCAAGAAAAAGCGATGGCATCCTAGAAGAGACACATTCAGAAGTCAGAGGCAGGCTGTGGATCTGAGGAGATTTCTCCATCTGAAGCTTCCAATCCAAAGGGGTCGGATCTGACTTTTTCAACAATTTTACAGGTAGGTCTGACAAATGAGCTGTATCAATGGTTGAGGTGGAAGGACCATCAGGAGATGTTTTACAAGTCTCTTTGTCCTTAGGAAGAGTGTTGCCCTTTTTATCTGTTTTTTAGGGCTTTGAGCCCCAGCAACCAAAGAAGAGGATTTAGAAGGAAGGTCTCTCAAAATAAACTTATTCTTTCTGTCAATTAAAACCTTGGCGTTAAAGCCCCCAAAATGTCACACCCTACCTCAAGATGCTTCAGACTCTGTGGGCATCAGAGTCTTCATACTCTCTCAGCTGTATAGCCTCTTCCTTTCAATGGATTCCTCTGCTTATCTGGCCAAAGTTCACTTTTCCTTTTGTTCTATTACCGTAACTGAATTATCTCTAAGACCATCCTACCTGGATCTGAGCTTCTGCTTTATGGACGCAAAGTTTGGATGAAATGACCAAGAAAGTTTAAAAGCTGGCTTTTGCTGCTTCTTCTAAGTCCACTAGGTCAGTTTGGTGCCTTAAGTCATCTGTTTTGAAGCAGTGGATATGTTCCTTTATTCAGGCCCACATGGACCAACGGATAATTCTGTCTTCTTGGTCCTGAAGCCAGAATCTGTGGCTCCTTTGGTTTTGAGTCTTATTGCTCCTCTCAGGCTTTTTTGGTTCTGGGGATTACAGATTCAACTGTTCAGTTGCCCTTCTCATTGTCAGTACCAAAGACATAGCCATATAGACATCATCCTTAATATTCTTGCTGTGTCGGAGCTGAATGTATCTCAGAACCAAGGGATTGGGGCCAGCATCTTGAGGATCATAGGTTCATAGGTTAGTACTAGGCTAACTGCCCTTTTTGGGCCATTTGAAGCCTAGCCAGTTACCCCATGTGAGAATCAAACCCTGCCCCTTGTGTCTTTAAGGTAAATACCTTAACCATTATGTCATCCTCCCACCCCCATCAGAGCTGACCTTCCAAGTTTTGGAGTCATCCCTTCCCTTGGGTACTTCAGCACTAGATAGCTTGGCACTAATCAAAGATGAACAAGTTGGCACTGGACACCCGTTTCTTGCTTGGGGCCTCTTATCAGAGAGGTGCTGGTTTTGGCCACCCGGCTTTAGCCTCAGCCTTTAACATTGTTGAAAGGATCCTTTTCCATTCAGAAATGGAAACCGTGGTAACTGGATCAGACCCATCCTAATCCCTCCCTCTTTCTACATCCTTGACTACACATCAGCTTGTTCTGCGACAACCCGAGTCATTATGCCTTGAGACCTCCCTGCATTCAGGGCCCTGGCCTCTGCCATCTCCTCCTGCTTCTCCATCCAGGGAGGTCCATGGGAAGAATAAGTGTAAAATGAAGTATTTAGTCTCCCCTGAGAAGTCCCTCACTGAGGATGGTGACCTTGATGAAGAGGAAAGGTCATACAGACCCCCAATGAGGATGCCCCCTTTGGCAATTTGCTCATATTATTGAAACAGGGTGAGGGGGTGGATCACCAAAGGCCCTTTCTCAGAGGTGTCAGTATTTCTTGATGCTTTTGGAGTGGGCCCATCCATGCCCTGGGTGGTCCCTCCTCTGGATGCCATTGTAGACCTAGTAACTCAGAGGGCTTAGAGATAATCTGATACAGTGAAGCCTATTTCTTGAAAACAAAGTTTTGGTTCTGCCTTAAGATAGACCTTATTAGAGCAAGGGTCTAGCTGTGGATGCCATTGTGTTGCAGCTGTCACCAAGTAGGACATCTCAGAGGATAGTCCCTAAATCCATCCACCTAACCCAATGAGCTTTGGGCCATTTGGGAAAGTGCACATATGTTTCAGACTGATTCCCTCTACATGTGTTGAATTATCTTGCCCTTTTGATGAAAGTTCAGTGAGACCTTTGACACCTTTGAAGTGTCAAAGGTGGTGAAGACTCAGCAGCCCCCAGAATCTCTGAAGAACTTGGGGGCTCAATTGTCTATGATGCAGTTTATTGCCAATGTATCACATGTATCCATGAGTCTGTTGTCCAATGCTGCCAATGATAAATTCCCAAGTTGCAGACACCATCACAGCTATGTGCTGCCAAGCCTGGATGCGTTTATGTAACTTTGCAGACTGCTTCAAGGAACCCTTTGTCAATGCTTCATTTAATGGTTCCTCACGTTTTGGCCCAAAGGTCAAAGAAACACTAACTAGGAGTGAACAGGATGGAAAGACACTATCTTTCTTTGGAGTTTGCTTCCCTACCCCTCAGAGGTCCTGTTCAAGGAAACAGAAAGGAGGGAAGCTTTTTTTAATAAGTTGCAGCAACCTTTCCAGGATGTCCCTAGTGATGGTTCCCCTGAGACAAAGGGGGAAACTATAACAGATACCACCCATTGGGGCAGGGGTGATCTGCAGACCTAAGGATTCCATGCCTCTGAAGGGTTGCCTGACTGCCCCACTCTGGAGGCAGTCAGCGGATGGCTAGCTCTCCACCCAAAAGCTTGGGAGGCCATCACATCAGATGTATGGGTATTGAGAGTCATAGCCAGAGGCTATAAAATTCCCTTTTAGTTCACCCCAAAAAACTCCTAAAAATCCCTTCTCAACATGCCACCCCATAAGTGAAAGGAAGAAGTGCTAGAAATCCAAAAAATGCTTCTTAGCTGAGTCAGCCAAGAGGTCCCACCAGATCAGAGAGTCCTTGCTCCAGCTGTGTCTATTTTTGGACATTGCAGTGAATTACAACAAGTCCAACTTAGAACCGGTTCAAGTACTGGAATTTATCAATTGCTATTTGGATATGGTCAATCAGTTAGCCAAATGACCACTTTCCAGATTAAATTCTCTTTGTTTGTATGCTTCTCAAATTCTTCATATTTGCAAACCTCCTGCATCTTCAGTTCTGCACCTGCTTGGACACACAGCTGCTTCTGTCTGTCTAGTTACTATGACAAGATTCTACATGCAATTACTCTAGTGATCTCTGGCAGTTTAGTGGTGCTATCTAACTCATCTAATGAATTTTCCAGTTTTCCTAATAAACATCTAGTATCACCACATTTGATGCTGGATGGAATCTCCTCTGGTCAAAACAGGCCAGTCTTGTGTTTTTACCCATCTTCAGGCCATGGTGACTATGGATGCTTCACTTATAGGGTGGGGTCATTTCCAGGAGAAGACTCTCTAGAGCACCTGGTCTCACTCTTCTAGTACTGCAGACCTTTCAGGACCTCCTCCCCAAGGATGTGATCACCATTCAGATTGACAACACTTTAGTGATATGGTATCTGAACAAACAAGGAAGAACTCAGTCATCCTCTATGTTGAAAGGCCATGAGAGTTTAGCAATGGTGATGTCCTCTCACTGGTTTCTGATCAAAAATCACATCCCATGAAAGTCCATTATACTGGTGGACAGATGGAATAGATTTTGCCTCACAAGTTGTTTCTGAATCTGGAGATTGCAGGGTGGATTTTCAGCTGTTGGAGCACTCCTAGCTGCAATATGTTGCTTCCCCATCCAACACCAAATGCAACGGTTTTTATATTCTGTTCCCTCCAGAGGGACAGTCACCAAGGGATGCTGTTCTGCATGCTTGTCCCCCAAGTCTTCTATGCATCTATCACCTGACCCCTACAATAGCCACATTTCTTTAGAAGGCAACCCATTACAAAGTGACCTTGATTCTTACTGACTCACTCTGGCCAAGACACATTTGGTTTTCCTTTCTTTTGCCACACCTACTTCTTCCACCTTGGGTATTGGACCCTATTCTGAGTCTGATTTCCCATCCTTCGGGTCTAAATCACCTGACTTTCACTCCCTCAAACTAACTGCATGGTTCCACCATTTACAATGATGGCCAGAGATGCCAAGTTCTCTGAGAGAGTTATACATATCCTTTCTTCCTCCCAGAAGACTTACACTAGGGAGGTTTATACCATCAAGTGGAAGTGGTTCTCCAACTTGACCTCTTTAAAGGGTTTGGATCTTTTTCTGCACCCTTGGATGCTATCTTGGAGCTCCTGACTGACCTTTTTCACTCCATCCTCAGTTGCAGTACCATTAAGGTCCAGTTGGTTGCCATTTCTAACTTTCACATCAGCATGGACAACACTCCAGTGGCAGCCCATAAGCTTTCCAACACCTTTCTGAGAGGTGCTTTTTTGTTAGAACCATCTATTTGTGATCCTTTACCTCCTTGGGATCCCAATCTGCTTTTGCAACTCATCACCAGATATACTTTCAAACCAGCAGCCAGCCATAGACCCTCCATAACCTTTGTATTAGAAAAGTATTTTTCTGGTAGCTGTTACATAAGCAAGAAGGGTATCTGAACTATAAGCTTTATCTGCAGTTCCTCCTAATCTGATTTTTCACAAAGACAAAGCTACATTACAAACCACCCCCTCCTTTCTAACTAAAGTGGCTTCTAAGTTTAACCTGAATTAGCCTATACATTTATCTGTTTTTTCCCAAATTTCAGTAACAAGAGAGTGTACTTAATCCATTGTTTGGATATTCACCATCAAGTGATGTTCTATAAAGACAGTACCAACATTTTCAGGAAATGTGACAAACTTTTTGTCTTCTTTTCCAAGACCTGCCTTGGCAAGCCTGTTTCTAGAGTGCCCCTATCCAGCTGTCTCTCTGATTGTATCCCACTTGCATATTCCCTGAAGGGATTTCTTTACCTATTAAGCCAAAGGCTCATTCCACCAGAGTGGTTTCCACTTCTGTTGCCCTTTTTGTTCGGGCTTCTATTGATAACATTTGTGCAGCAGCTACCTGGTCTAACGCTCATACCTTTGTGTCCCATTACAAATTGGACATTCGGTTTTTGGTCTAAGTCTTCCATTTGTTCTACAGTTTTCTGCAATGTTCTCAACTAGAACCTACCTGGGGTTGTCTCTGTCTGGGACCTCTGTACCACAGGTTGATATGGATGGAAAAGACAACGTTGAATAAAAAAGTTATGTACTCACCATAATGATAAACTGAGTTTTCTTCCATCCTTCCCAACCCACTCTCCCTCCATGCCCCCTCCAAATTGTCATTTTGTTTGTGGCTCCTGGCTGGCTGTGCAGACCAATTCTAAACCTGTATGTGAACGATGCTGATCCTGATTCCCTTTAATTTTGTCACATGGATAAAGTTGTTTTTCCTTTACCTCTTGGTCTAGGGGTTGAGAATGGGGCAGTCACAGTCTGAGGAGAGTCAGTTACAGCAGGGAGGTATGCGTAGAGAAGGCAGGGCTCTAGAACTAAAGGTGTTGGCTTTAGATCTGAGTCAGAAATGGCAACCCAGAGGCTGACAGGGGTGGAAGAAGACAACATGAATCTATTGTTACGGTGAGCACATAACTTTCATTTATGCAACACTAGCATCAGCGATATGAAATATTAACCTACACAGGTTCATAGGTAAGTACTAAGCTACTGGCCCTGGAGCCTATATAAGCCTAGCCAAAAAAGAAATAAGAAAAGTTTATAGAATAACAAGTTTTGCAGCATGCAAATCATTAAGACATATGGAAGACAACACTAGAAACCAGGGACACATTAACTATTACCGTACCTGTTTAAAAACTTTGTGAAATGGGGAAAAAAACTTTGAACTCTGTACCCTTGGCACAGAGAACACCTCCCCAACTGAAAAGAGGTTTAGTCCTCTGTATTAAAACTAGATACCTGAGATAGCATGTAAATATTGCAATGTTATTTAAAAAAATATTTGTTATGAGGGATAGCATAGACCTAAGGCAAAATCAGGGATATTCTGTATGACCAGTGACAGCTGAGAGGAATAGAGATATGCCATTTAGGGGGCTGCTTTACCTCTAGACAGCTAGGCTGAACATTTTCAGATGAAGGTAGGAAGAATACCAGATAACAAAACAGAGTTTTGTTAATGGTACCTAACAAGTTAGTAGAGCTACAGGTGTAGCATCATGATCCATTTTATGAACATTAAGAATAATGAAAGCATAATGTCTGGCATTACTGCTTACTTTAACCATCCATGATTTATGAGGGCAGGGAAAAAAGTAAAAATATATATTAGGGATGTTCTGATAGTTCTGGTATAGCAGTGTGTGTGTGTGTGTGTGTGTGTGTGTGTGTGTGTGTGTGTGTGTGTGTGTGTGTGTGTGTGTGAGTATGACTGAAGGAGGTGCCTGTACCAATGAATTGCATCTGCCACCAGAGGTGCTTACTACAGAAAAGTGCTAATTAGCACTAGTGGTAATGCCACATGATTCAGAGATATAAAAATTAGCTAACAGTGAGGGCTTTCTTCATTGCAGCAACTTTGTCTCTGAATTGCAATTTTCACTATCACAGAAACCCTTTTGGCTGCAGGTCTTTCTATCATTGGTGGAATTTTTTTGAGTGTCAGGGTATATGTTGTTGCATTACATGAAAAAAAGATCACAACATGAAAAAAACAGGAATGCATGCAGGCTGTGTAGTTGCTTGTTTATTTATATGTGTTGACTGTGGTGATCTGCCTGGGCCATACAAGACCCTTTTTCGGCAGAGGTCCAGGGAGAAAAGTTCCATTTGTAAGTATGCAAACAATTTTGTTTTACAGATTAGTAGTTTTGCAAATCAGTATCTTAATACTAATAACCAGACCGAGATAACACTACTATATACATTCTCACTGCATACAAGGGAATGCAGGATGTTAAACATTATGAAATATGCAGGTACAGTTTTCACAAACATAACTTACAAGATATGCAAATGATGCTTGCTGATATAATTCTTTCTGTGCTCTGTTGTCAGTTAATGCTCCTACTTTATGTGACTATAAACATGCATGACCTACAAATGCACATTTCACAAAACTGGAGACTGCTGATCTGACTTTAAAATGTAACTGATTGGCATCATTAATAGGATACCTCATTCTAATGATATCTTTATTACTTATTCATAAGAAATCAATTTAAATACTGAAAAGCACTATTTATTAATTTCATATTTAATGATTCAGTGATTGATTGATTTCAGTTTGATAACTGTGTAGGTGGACTGGTTGCCAGACCCTTTTCAGCCATGACATAGGCCAAAAGAGGCAGAGGATACAGCCACAGATATTTGATAGATGCAGTTTACAAATCAATTAAGTGATGCAAGCAACTTGAGTTGGAATTACCACAAAGCACAATGGCTGTGTACAAAAATACAGGTGGTACACTTACACATAGCAATTACAAAGTAAGTGGAAAAAACAAGTGAGAGCAGGTATATACAAGCACACCAACGATGTACAGGCATAAGGTAGTTGTGTAGAAGCATAAGGTTTTATTTAAAAAGATTAACAGAATCACTACATATGGCAGTACGGTCAACATTCAGATATAGGTTTGGAACAGCACAACACAGCATGTACTAGTATGTCGCATCAACTCAGTAATTTAAAAGAGAAAGTTTTTTTCAGGTTAAGAGCAGTGTCCAGTCATGGGACCTCATTACCCATTTGTCTGAGATTGGTACAGCTCTACCTGCTTTAAATAAAGTTTAGTGAACCAATATCTTACCTTGCCATTGATGCCAACAGAATGATATCTTAGATGTTGTTTTACATAAAACATTTAACATTGTGTTCATAATTCATTTAATGATCCATATCCAAAAACCAGCTCAGAACATTATCATTCCCTGGCACCGTTGACAATAAATGTATCGAGGTTGCATGCTTTACAAGTCAGGGTTGCCACAAGCTGCATATTCAATAAAAAACACAGAGACCTCAGATGGATTAAATGGCCACAGCCATGTGTTTATTGCCATTTACTGACAATGTCCTTTCTCAATAGAAGCCAATTATTATGAGATGTGCGCAAGACAGGAATGTCAGGGAGGCCATTTTATTTCTTTCATAGCATTCCCCTAAACCTACAGGACAGCAGACAGCACGTCGATATCCGGCCCTTCTGATTCAACATACCTACATTATAACAGCTTTTTCATTTCACAATTCATCACAATTCCTCTGGGTCGCCATACAATCTGCCAAGGAGCCATTGCTGGGCTGGTATGTCCCCTGGCAACAATCCCTTGGGGCTGTCTGGTCTGTGGAAGGTCCAGCTGAAGAGTCCTGTGACCCCCCCCACTTACCTTGGCCTCCCTTACCTTTCCTGTCTTTCGCTTACATGACTGCGACAATCTGGCCTAACCTGTCTATCTTACCCGGAGGAGAAGGCGAAAACTTGAAAAGCCCAGTGGGCAAAAACAAGAAATTCCTTCACGATCCCTAGTGGGATTACCTTTGTATGTCACTGGGTTCCATAAGTACCTTACCTGGTCCTAAACTAACTGACAAGTACACCCCTGCTTTTACGAGGGGGTGGGTAGGGTGGGACAAGCTGCCAAGGTAGAAGTTGAAAATACTGATTTGCTTTGTTCCCAGCTGTTTCGACCCTTCCCCTGGACAGCCCAGTCCACCTAAGCCCTCCTACCTATCCTGACCCTACCTGCTCACCACCTCCTCCCACTGAAACCTGAGTCCGAGCTGACCTGCCTCAGACAAATGACGGCTTGCTGAGATTGGCTTGCCAGCCATTGTTGTCTGATATTGGTACAGCTCTACCTGCTTTTTATAAAGTTTAGTGAACCAATATCTTACCTTGCCATTGATGCCAACAGAATGATCTTTTAGATGTTGTTTTACATAAAACATTTAACATTGTGGTCATAAGTCATTTAATGATCCATATCAACTAGTGTTCATAATTCATTTAATGATCCATATCAACCTTTGAGCCATATCCAAAAACCAGCTCAGAACATTATCATTCCCTGGTACCGTTGACAATAAATGTATCGAGGTTGCATGCTTTACAAGTCAGGGTTGCCACAAGCTACATATTCAATAAAAAACACAGAGACCTCAGATGGATTAAATGGCCGCAGCCATGTGTTTATTGCCATTTACTGACAGTGTCCTTTCTCAATAGAAGCCAATTATTATGAGATGTGCACAAGGCAGGAATGTCAGGGAGGCCATTTTATTTCTTTCATAGCATTCCCCTAAACCTACAGGACAACAGACAGCACATCGATATCCGGCCCTTCTGATTCAACATACCCGCATCATAACAGCTTTTTCATTTCACAATTCATTACAATTCCTCTGGGCCGCCTTACAATCTGCCAAGGAGCCATTGCCAGGATGGTAAGTTCCCTGGCAACAATCCCTTGGGGCTATCTGGCCTGTGGAAGGTACAGCTGAAGAATTCTGTGACTCCCTCCCCACTTACCTTGGCCTCCCTTACCTTTCCTGTCTTCTGCCACAGAAGGGAGATATATTCCTCCCCTTCCGCCAGCACATCTCAACCTATCCTAAGTGAATATCCTTCAAAGCTAAACCAGCTTGCAATTCCTTATAAAAAAATCCCCAAACCTTCTTCAGATAAATGAACCCCATTCTTATCATACCTGTCTGGCCACCGGACCTGAATGCCAGGGTGAGGAATGTACAATCAGTTAATGTCTCTTAACACCTTATCCATAGAATTATTAATTCTCCTTCTCATTCTCTCCACAGCTTTAATGGACCTAGCCCCCCTCCATTTTTTTCTCTGTACCACTTCTGACCAGCAGAAAATAGCTTGTGGCCAGCATTCATGTATGCAATATACCTCTTGTACCATCAAACCAATTATATCTTTTATTGGATGTTGACAAATATCATTACCCCCTGGGTGCAATAAAATGGCAGTAGGAGATTTATTGCTTCTTGCAGCTTGCTTTAGTACTGCCCTGAGATGGTGCCACCGTATTCCTGATACCCCAGACCAAATTGCTTTGCAAGAAGCTTGTTTTCTTCCTTGGAAGGAGAAGCCCTGCCTGCCCTGGACAAAGCGATGGAGTCTCCGAATGAAAGAATCCAGATGTATTCCTGATCCAAAGATGTGAGAGCTGAAATATAAAGGACAAGAGTTAAAGCCATTTACACCTTACATAGCCTTTATAAGCATTGGACTTCCACCTGCCCATCTTCATAATGTTGGTCTGTGAAGCTCCTATTGCATGTGCAAATGAGGTTGCACCTATTCAAAAGGAATGTAATGTATATTTATCTGAGTCTAGGCCACTCAACTTGATTGCCTCCTTTAAAACTGCTCTCACCTGATACTATGTCAGAGGTTCACCTTGCTGATGACAAAAGAATGGATTATCTGACCTACCCCTATAGTTGCGGTACTCTAGTAGCACTTTAGTCAAGTCCCATTCCAAACCCTTTGGGGTAACCGCTATTACCCACTGACCTTTGCCTTCTTGATCTGTTTTGGATTTAGCCACATAAACCCAAGTGTCCTCCCCCAGAAAATGTACATGTGCCATTGGTAAAACTGTCCGTTGACCTTTCTTCTTGTTTGGTTGAATAATTTCAGACCATCTAAATGCCCCGCAAAAAGCCAGCAAAAAGGCAGCCCTAAATAATGCTACCTCATAAGAAGAAAACAAACATTTGAAACTGCAAGTCACAGTTTACGTAACACCGCTTGACCTATGGGGTACCTCTTATCAGGCCTCTTGGGTGTTTGTTTCCCCCAGCCCTTAAACATTGTCCACACCTGAAATGTGTTAGCTAAATCCTTCAGACCCAAAGCCTAATGAAACCAATTCAGAGCTGACAATGTGCCTCTCGCCCTTCCAAAAGTCCATCCTCTTTCTTTCATTACCAAAATGTAAGCCCTGATTCGGTAAGGTGGAATTGGCCATACTTGTCTCCAGCCTCTGGATAAGCTTGTCTGCAAAAATGTCTGTATGCATTTAGTGTACCTTACCCTTGTCCTTCCACTGAGTGCATTACAGATTAGCCACTCATCTGCCCTTAAAGCCCATAAATGGTCTGGCACTCAAACCCTAGAAGGTTTTGCATTTGGAGCAAGCAACCAGAACCAGGTCCACTGCAAACGAGAAAGGGAGTCTGCTAATGAGTTATTAATGCCTGGAATGTGTTGTGCCTTCACTGTGACATTTAATGTTAAGCACTTAAAATAAAATATCTCATCATCCTGCCTACCACCCCCTTACCCCCCAGCTGATTATAACTATGGGTACTATGCTATTGTTGTCCGACCTAAGCCAACCCATTCTCTTTCATTTGCAGACCCCATATTTCCAGTACAACCACTACTGAGAAAAATTCCATATCTGCAATTGAAATGTTTAAACCTACTTTTCACTTGAGTCGGCCAGGCCACACTGAACCACTGATCTTGAAAATAACCCCAACGACAATTCTCCTTGCTGCATCTGTAAGCACTGAAGCTGTAGTTGGTTGTCTCTCTCCTCCCAAATTGCTGTCCCATTGTAATCTAATAAGAAATGCAGCCACACCTAAATCCTCTTTCATGCCCTGTTAGGCCCTAATCCGGTGGTGAGGCTTTGTGCACCCAAACCCTTTAGCAGCCAAATGCCTCATAAATGAACGCTCCTCAGGGATCAATTTGCATGCAAAGTTCATCAGCCCTACTAATTCTTGGTCCTGTGTACCCCTTAAAGGGGATGTGTCTTGCAAAAGTTTATTCTGGGGGGGCTGAGAGATGAAACATGCCTTGGCCGCACAGTTTGTCTTCCGGCTGCCATGCACTGATGCCTAAATTTACATTGCAATTGATTCCAGTAATGGCTAGGTGAGTTAACTTACCGAAATTAAGTATACATACATACATATACACATATATATGTACATACACACTTATAAACACAAAGCTATATAATATATGCATATATATATAAATACATATACAGAAATATCCATACATATATGTACACATATTACGCACAGATATACACTATACACACCCACACCATATTCATACCTATATCTATACATATATATTGCAAATATATAATACATATGCACATATGCATACATATACCCATATATACACCTCTGTACTTATACACACACATACATATATATCTATACACATGCATAAATACACACACACACACACACACACACACACATATATATATATATACACATATACAGACATATACACATATATACATGTATCTATACACCTACGTAAATATACAGACACACACACACACACACACACACACACACACATATATATATATATATATATATATATATATATATATATATATATATATATATATATATATATATATATATATATATACATACATAAACATACACACATATATATGTGCATACACATGCACCCACGTGCACTTTTATATAAATGCTCCTTGTATTTAGATATCAGATGCAGCATTTGGTTTGCTTGACTACATATCTGCTACCATACACACTGAAATGTCATTTATTTGTTTTAACCACTTTGTTTCGTGCCAACATTTATTCATCTGGTTGCTAATAAAAAGGTGAGGGAAGGTCATCAGGGTGTATATAGCCCTGACCTATCTTCCTGAATATCTCCAAATAGATATCTGCAGAATAATGCAAAATGATTCAGAAATGCTGACAAAGTATCTTAACATGCTGTTACTGAGTAGCAATTTATTACACAACCAGCTAAACCATATAGCCTGCATGATGACACTGCATAATAACACCATGTAAACTACCACAGCCAACACCCGAAGTGAATTATCGCGTGAATTTTTTTTTTTAATACTCAGAACATGCACACCGTCACAGAAGCTATGGTCCTCTAACAACTTTCTAAGTGAATTTCATTAATGCTTACAAAATTTATTTGATTTTGCCCAAAATTCTTAAACCAAGAAGTTGAAAAGAATGCTGCAACCTGTACCTAATGACAGAGGACCATCTGGCTATCACCATAGATGAATTATTATTATTATTATTATATTATTATTATTATAATTATTATTATTATTATCGTCATCATCATCATTGGTGTTAATATTATTTTGGAGTATTATTATTTTATTATTAAACAGATTGGAGTGTTATTAATATTATTTTTATTAACTTTTATTTATTTTATTTTTATTTTTATTATTATTAACATCTTCACATGCCTCCAGATTTCTAAGTAATTCTGGGGTACTCAGAATTATCATTTACCTCTTTCTGCCAGGCTAAACTTTCTTGTTTGTATTGCTGAATTCTTGCCACCCAACTGATGTGGATATCTAAAGGCAAGACCGTGCATTTGTACATCTATCAACTTACAATAATATGTGAGCTAACAAAGTGACTGTAAGGAAGTTTTGCAACTCAAGGGCCTTTACAGTGCCCCAACATTACTAAGGTTTTTCCTCCCAAGAACTGTAAGTGGAATGCCGTAAAACTTCCCCCTCTTTCCCTTTGTAAGTGCATAGTGCTATCTGATCTGTTTTGTCTCTACCAAACCTACCCCTATAAAACATAATTACACTGCAGGAAGTGGGGGATGAGAAAATCTTCTGCTTGAAGCAAATACAAGCTAGTTTTTCTTCTCTTGCAGACTTTACAGCCATGGGTTAAGATCTTAGCTTGAATTAGCAGCTAAAATGAAACTTTTGCCCATTTACAAATAATCCTGCTTTCTCAAACAGGAAAATGCTTTAAATATGTTTTCTGTTCCACCATGCCATTTTGCAGTGATAACTAAAAACCCAACTAAATATTACCAACAAATCAAAGCTTTGACATCATATGAAATATTTTAGCCTTTCCTGAAGAAATTCTGTGCACTGACCCATTACCCCCCCCCCCTATGCACTGACTCATTACCTCCCCCCACCTTTCTGCCCTTCTTCTTTTTCTACTTCCTTAAAGAAAGTAACACCACTAAAATTGAAATGGTTACAATATTCTGCTACTTAGCCACAGAATCCCAGCCAACCAACTGCTCTTTACTCCACCAAGGTTTAGTAATGTGTGAGTTAGCAGGCAAAATAAACAACAAATAAATCTACAGGGTTATCAAATGTAAGCATTGGCTTTGCGGTCCTGAACAAAAGAGTTTCCACTTTTTGCCAAACCTTTCTATCCACAATTACGCAATGTATTCATTTACAACCTGCAAATGGCTGTAACTTTCATAAGAACTGGATTAACTTTAATGACCCACTCAGCTGAATTATGTAGTATTATTATTTGTATTATTAATCAAGCAGCGGTGGTGCAGCGATAGCATAGTTGCCTCACAGCAAGAGGTTCTTCCGTTCGATTCTTGGCTGGAGTGCCTTCTGTGTGGAGTCTGCATGTCCTCCCCGCGGTTGGGTGGAGTTCGAAAGACATGCATGAATGGGCGTGCCTTCGTTGGAGGTTGGGCATCAGGCTGACATTTCAGCACCATAAAAATCGACTACCAATCATTAGTATACTGGAGGTCCGCTGTGGCGATCCCTAAAGCTGAAAGAAAAACAACATTATTAATTTCATTTTATTTGCTAAGAAATTAACCAGACATGATTTATTTGCATTAAGCACAACAAGTTAGTGAACCAAACATGATTTATGTTGTATTAAGCATACAAGCAGGCCCCAACTCCCTATCCTTGCCATGTGATTCTTCACTGACCCCAGCCATCTAATTAATTGCAGGCCACCACTATTGTTTGCTAGATTGCTAAGAAAAACAATTTCAGCTATTGCTAAAACCTTTTGGTAGAGGTTGAAAAGACTGATTTGCTTTGTTCCCAGCCTTTTCAACCCTTCCCCTGGACAGCCCAGCCCACCTCAGCCTTCCTACCTATCCTGACCCTACCTGTTTTCCACCTCCCCCCACTGAAACCTGAATCCGAGCTGACCTGCCTCAGACAAATGATGGCTTGCTGCAATTGGCTTGCCAGCCGTTGTGTCCTGAAACAATCGCAAGTTGCTTCATTGGTGAGGTTGCTATATAAATTTTGATTTGAATGTTTCCAAAGTAAGTTGTTCCATCACATCACTTGTTAGGTGATTCCAAATAAAGGACGCAAGGTTAGAGAAGGCATTCTCCCTTATAATGGCTTTAAACCATGGCCTGATGAGGGAGATTGCTTCTTCTAGGTTGACCCTGAGGGTATAGCTTATTTGTCTAATTTGGAATTTAGAGCATAAGGGTAAACAATGGCCTTGATTAAGTATTCTAAATAGTAATCAGCTAAATGGCTCTAAGGTTGATTTGCAGCCAGTTGAAACCTGAAAGTGAACTGCAGTGGTATGTAAGGGAGTCTGCAAGGAGAATGAAACTGCATATTTTATTTTCAGCTAATTGTATTTTATGGGTATTAGTTGCTGAGTGTAAGCAGAAAAGAGGGAGCCATATTCAAGTCTGGGAATGAGTTGTCCATATTGTTAAGAATGGTGCCTGTTGAAGAGAATGGGGTAATGATAATGAATGAATTACAGAAAACATCTTGAGCATCACGTAAGAATTTGTATTGATTTATATGCTTACAGAGTTGTTTGCAGACTGACTTTTTGAATATGACACAGGTTGACTATGGGGCTATAGTCTTTTCAGTCCTTAGATCTGGGCATGTTGGGAAGTGGTATTACAATGGCATGTATTAAAGTGTAGGGAAAATTATTAGATGTTATGGATAGATTAAAGGACTCCCTAGTGAAATCTCTGCACTAACGTTGCTGACAAGATACAAAAAAAAAAAAAAGAGCAAAAATGCAGAAGAGCGAATATTGAGCATCGCTCTTCTCCTTTTGAACTGTTTTTCTGGCAAGGTCAAGCCCCCTACACCTATGCAGGAGATAAGCTCCACACATCTACAAGATTATATATAACAACTCTAAAATTATATCAGAGAGAAAAGTGAATATTTTCAGCAATGGCAACCCTGGACTTAGTATATATGAGTCCAGATTTTCGTCCATTCGGTATCCACATCATGTGACTTACCAAAGTGGGTCCTAAAAATTTCAAATGGTTAACAATTAAATATATGTGTCAGTTGGACTGGCAATGGAAAGTGCTGCAATTTTCAGGAAAGTGGAATGAAGTATGGCAAAACTAGACCCCAAATTGAACCTGAGTTTAAGGCTGTTTAAGGCCTTTCTGGCTTACTTAACTGTTGTTTGGTTGAAGTAGAATACAGCAGAAATTGCTGCAAGTCTGTATAATTGGAAGTCAGGGATTTCAGTTGGAAATTCTATGGAGGAAGGCTGTGAATGGATTTTTTTAAGAAGATCTTGCATGGCTGAGAGCAGAAACTCCCTGTATCTGTTATTGAGCTTTTGACTGATTAATAACAAACAGTGTACCAATGAGGTAAACCACAACTTGTAAAACACAAATACCACTTAGGAAATAGCCCCAAACCACCTGTAGTAGGACATGTTTAATGGTACTTCACAGAACAGAATTCAATACAAAAAGAATACAAATCTCCAGTCAAGTGCTTTCGTACATGGAAATTCACAACTTCGTCAGAACAACATGCAAAAAGATACAAATGATTTAAATAGTAAAACCAGCACTTCCCATCAATTAAAATTAGTGATATCATATCATCACAACTTAAAGGTCCAGTATAGTTTAAAATCAGGAACTAAAACAGTCATGTTAAAATAGTAGATTTATATTTCAAAATATGCATTAGGGAACAGCAATCGTTGATACCTGGACTAGTGTTGGCATTTAACCTTAGTTACCAAAAAAAAATTCCATTGTTTCCAGTTTGTTTTGCCAATGTCCCCCCTAATGTCTCCCTTCACTATGTGTAAAATACCAAACTGGAATCCAGTGCAAAGGGGGGAATGTTCTAGGTGCCTTAACAGACCATTGTTTTCATTTTTAGTTCTTATGGAGTATAAGTGCTCGTAAATACCTTTTTGAAAGGGTCGCTCAGTTTTCCTGATGTAAAATTGTTGACATCCTGTACACACTGCAATGTATACCAAACCCCTTGACCCACAGTTTCCTGTGGCTAGTCTGACCTTCATGGGAGGGTCTCCCATACAGATGTCACTGTCTTCCAGGAGGTACCTACAGTAACCACAGGCACCACATTTGAACATACCTTTACAATTTAGATTCTCTGGGGCCTTCGGGTGCTCCAACAAGTATTTCAAGTTAAAACTGGTTCTATACACAAACCTAGGGGTATTATCAGCACTCTGGAAAATCTCACTGTTACCCCTGAATATCACCCAGTTCTTCTCCAATATCTGTCTCACCTTTCTACTGATGTCACTGTATGTTAGAACCATAGATTGAACATATGACCCTTTGTCGACCTGTGAGTAGTTTTCACAAGGGGGATACTCACTAAAGGGGTTTACCGAGTATCCCAACCACCCGTGACCTTTTCACAAGTGTTGATAATCAAGTCCCTTGGGTACCCCTGAACTGAACAAGAGTTCCCACCTCGTACCTAAAAACCTCCAATTCAGAACACATCCTTGCCACCCTGATCGTTTGACCCTTAACAATGTTTTTCTTTACATGTCCAGGGTGGCAACTTTTAAAATCTAAATAATCATTAGAGACTGTAGGTTTTCTGTAAATTTTAGAAATGAATTTTTTGTTTTCTAGATCTTTACACAATGTCACATCCAAATAGTCCACCCTTTCGTTGGAATAATTAGATGTGAACTTAAAATAATCACAGAGCTTTTGACTGATGTTAGAGGCTGTTGGTACAGAGTGGTATGAACTGTCTGTGATGCCTGCTGTAACTCTTTTAATTTTCTGCCAAACTAGTCTGGGGGAAGAAGATAGAACTTTTTGCCTTTCTCTCAGATAAGTGGCTTTAGCACTATTCATGGTGGTTCTTGCCTTTTTTTTCAGATCTAGATAGTGCTGGTGAAGCTGTTTGTTGGGTTTTCTTTCCAGAGTCTCCTGGCTTTTTCTGTTGTAGAAAGTAACTTTTTGATAGAGGGGCTAAACCAGGGACAAGTGTGGCCTCAGTCTTCTTATAGTTATTGGGAAAACTTTTTCCTGTACTTGAGAAAGTTTGTTAATGAAGGATAGGAATAAATTAGGGTCATTGAGTTGATAAGCTGGAGTCCAGTCAATGTCTCTTAAATGGGCATTGAGAATAGGTTGCTTGGTCTCATATATGGGTCTTCTATAATGAGTTGGGGTATTTTATTCTTGGCCTTAAAAAATCAGGTAGAAAGGATGGGACAATGATAACTTAGGTGGTTAGGAAGGGTTCATACTTGCAAGCATTGATGATTTGTATTTGAGAGAATAAGATCCAGTGTGGAATGGTTTTCTTTCAGCTTATTTTCTGTTGAAGGCTGCTGATCCAATTGATCCAAACTAAACTGGGGGAGCATTCTGCTCAGGGTATTTGTCGTTAAGCCAGATCCATTAATACTGAAGTCAGTTAGGATTATTGTGTTGTGTCTGATGTCAATGGAGAAATTTTCAAGTTACAGATCTGGTACAGACAGGGTACAGACAGGATAGAGGAATCAGGGGGTATGCATGGTAAGTCTATGTGTAGGTGAGTGTGGCTGACAAGGATAGGATCAACCACTAACCAGTTTGGGCTTCTGTCATTGGTTTACTGGACTTTGAGATGTGAGTGATTTTTTAATGTGTGTTTTTACTAATTGTTGCTCCTACTTGTCTATTGCCAGGTCTATTGTCATATATTAAAGAGTAGATTGACTTTATGTTTTGGGGCAGATAAACAGAAATTTTCTTTGATCCAGTTTTTTGTGAGACCTAAGATATATAATCCATTGTTAATTAACTGGGATTCAGGAGCTGGCCACATGCTATTTATGTTACCAATATTTAAGCAAGCAAATTCTTGTTTTTTATTTTTGTACAACAAAGGGTTGTTAAAGATTGTTATTAACATAAAGGGGTTAAGGATTTAATTGTATGTCACCAACATGATGAATTTTAGTTACAAGGTAATATAGCTTGCAAATGGATTTTTTGAGAAGTGAGTATGGATTTTTATGATCCTGTAGTAACATGAGCTGTATTCTCTTGTTTTCTAGAGTAATAAGTTATCCTTGAAGAGGTGGAGTGGAGGGCATATTTTGTGGTGGTGTGAGATATTATCATAGTATGTTGGTGTTTTGTACTTTGATTCAATAGGGAATATGTCAGACAGGAGAAGGCAGAGACGTAGTATAAGAAGAAGGGTTAGAAAAGAAATGGTTAGGAGAAAGTTGTGGATGTTTGTATACCTGCTAGAATAGTGCCTGTGGGACAGATATGGAATCATAATCAGAGGGGGGCTTAGAAGTCTGCTACTGCTGAGTTAGCTGGTGACTAAAAAGGAGTCATGATGTAGAAAATATTACTGAGGGTTAAGTTATAGGAAGTTAAGATTCAAGAGTATTAGGATTAAGATTAATGAGGGTAGATGGGTAATGTGGGAGGGCTTGTTGTGCTCATATAGTGAGAAAAAGATGCCTGTGCTGAATTAGTATGCTGTGTATGTAAGATAGTGTAGTGGAGATACAGTATAGAAGTAGCAGAGGCAGGATATTGGTGTGTGAACTGTGAGATAGGGATGTCTAACAAGATTTGAGTTAAGGGGAGAGCTGATGAGGGCTATACAGAGTTGCCAGCAGTCCTCTGTGTACAGAGAGAGAGAGAGAGAGAGAGAGAGAGAGAGAGAGAAACAAAGAGTAAGAGATTAGGAAAGGGGACACAGGAAATGTGGCAAAAATCCTGTGTTTAAGGAGCAGGTAGAAGGAGATGAAACAGTGATGAAGTAGGGAGATTTAGATCTGCTACTTCAGGAGATTGTGAGATAGAGAATCACTGGAATTATATCACTTATTCTGAAGTAGGGAGAGTTAAATCTGCTGTTTCAAAGGATTGTGGGATAGAGGAGCACTGGAATGGTACCACTTATAGGTTCATAGGTTCATAGGTAGGTATTAGGCTATTGGCCCTGGGCCTATATAAGCCTAGCCAAAAAAGTTCCCTGGCTTTCGCCACCTAAGAGCGTTATTTTCCTGTGCCCCTGTCTAGCAGAGCCACAGAAGTGATTCCCAGGGTGAATTTCCTATTTCCCATCCAATTGTTGAGATTTTTCTTAAAGAGGGCTAATGAGGAGCTTTGCTTGACATGAATGGGTAGTCTGTTCTGGAGCATGGAAAGTCTCTGGGACAGGAATCTATCCCTCCAGCATGTTCTGTTTATTGTGGTGGCAAGGTTTAGGTCCCTGGAGCGTGTGGCTCGGAGGGATTGGGGTTTCTTTAAGTGTAGCATGTCCAACAAATCTGGGTTTGACATTGCTTTTGTAAGGCAGAGGTTGCCTCTGAGTAGGTGATAAATGACAGAGTAGAGCTGGATTTTTTTGAGAAGGTCTGTGTATGGCATCTGTTGAGGCCAGTAATCCTCTTAGTGAGGTATTTCTGTGGCCTTTCTAGTTGTTGTAGATGTCTTGTGAGGTACATGCCAAATGGGGCATTGTACTCTATAACTGGTCTGATGAGGGATGAGTAGAGAGGAACAATGACCACTTTTTTTCTAGAGGTGAACCCCTTTGTGATGAGGTGTGCCATGTAGAAGGATTTCCTGACTACTGTGGTGATGTGATTATCAAAGGAGAGACTACTGTCCACCTGCATCCCAAGGTTTCTTATCACATTTTCAGTGTTTTGTAGGCTACTGCCTATGTGGTAGTTCATGGGTACAGTGTTTTTCCCACAGGGGATGACAATGGACTTCTTGGCATCGAGCTTGAGGCCATGACTTTGACACCAGGCATCAGTCTCACTGAGACCCCTTTGTAGAATGTCCACATCATTAGACGATTCTATTATGGCACCTAATTTGCAGTCATCTGTGAACTTCATTAGCCAAAGACCTGCTGTATTAGCGTGGACTTCTGAGAAGTAGATGCCAAACAGGAGAGGACCCAGGACTGAGCACTGTGGTACTCCACTTGTCACTGGTCTGAAGTTGGATTTGGAGTCGGCTACTTTCACTGTGTGGGTTCTGTCAGTGAGCCAATTGGTCACCCATCTTGTGACAGGGATTTATGCCCAGTCCACTGAGTTTATCTATAATTCCAGAGTGGGGGATGGTGTTGAAACCTTGGTGAGGTCAAGATAGGCAGCTCTGGTGACTGCTTCAAGAAGTCAATCAGGTTTAGGAGACGTGACCTACCTTTTGCAAACCCAAACTGAGTGGGGTCCAGAGTTTGGAGGTTACCTATATCCTTGTTTATCTCCAAAATGATACGTTCCATGGCCTTGCAGAACAGGCTCATCAGGCTAATGGGGCAGTAGTTCCCAGGGTCCATGGTGGTGCCCCCTTTGTGGAGTGGGATAACCATTGCTGTTAGCCATTCAGTAAGCACAAAGCCTGAAGTGAGGCTATGTTTGAACATGGTACTTACGTAGGGTGCCAGTTCATTCTGTAGTTCCTGTAGAATGCAGCCTGGGATGTTGTCAGGTCCCATGGATGCTGTGTTCTTGGCTTTAGAGAGTGCGGTCTTTACTTGTGCAGCCATGATTACAGGGGCTTTGCATTCTTCTGGTATAGTGATGGGCCCTTTGGGGGGTGAGGGGGGGTGAAGTTTGCACTGAACCTATCTGCCAAGATGTTGGCAATATCAGTTGGTTCTGTATATCTAGTGCCATTGTGTTGTAGCTCAGAGCAGATCTGAGTGTCACCATTGAGATTCTTGACATAGCTGTAGAATGCTTTGTGGTTGTCTTTAGAATCAGTGGTGATTTTATTTTCGTAACAAACTTTGGAGGATTTTATGAGGGATCTCAGCTTCTTACTGAGGCTGACCAAGGAGTTCCTGCAATCAGGGGATTTTACTCTTTTTTTGCAACAGCTTCTTCCTTCTGTTGTAGAGTTTGTTTATGGCTGGGGACCACCAGATTGGCTTCCTTTTTTGGAGAATAGCGTCTTGGTTCTGTTGGGGATGGCATGATCCATGCACTCGTGTATGTGCTTATACAGTGCATTTGTATAGGATTCAGCAGCCGTACCTCTATTTTCCGTTTGCATGGGTGTCGTGAAGCTTGCCACTTCTGTCTTAAGAAGCATGAAGTTGGGTTTGGAGAAGGTTTTTACGGTGGTTTCCTTAATGGGGGGTGGGATATCGATGTCTAGGGTGATTAGCTTGTGGTTGAATCTGACCAGCGAGGAGTTGACTTCTGGCATGGAATATCGGTTACCCATATTGGTAATGACCAGGTCCAGGATATTGCTGCCCTGGTGGGGGTATGGACAAGCTGATCCCGGGCATTGGATTTTATTAATTCCAGAAAGGGTTGAGCAAATGAGTTAGTACATGAGTAGTTTTCCCATTTGATGGTGGGGTTGTTGAAATCAGCCATTATTAGGGTATTGGGCTGTACTTTAATATTACCCAGTATATTAAGAAACGTGGAGTGGGCATCCTGGGGCATGGTGGGGGATCTTTAACAAGCTACAACCTGGATTGTAGTCTTGCCCATTGTTAATTGCACTTGGATCATTTCGGATGCATTATGTTGAGCAACTAGACTGGAGGTGTTGATATCCTTAATGAATATGGACACGCCTCCTCCTTTAGTGTTTCAGTCCAAGTTAGATGGCCGAAAGGTGTGGTATGAGTTATAGCCTGGTAATGTAGGGGTGCTCTATGGAACCTTGAACTGGGTCTCCATCACTGCACAGATGTCAATGTTTCCCATTTTAAGGAGTGCCTCGAGTGAGTGCATTTTGAGGTTTAGACTTCTAGCATTGAGTAGCATTACCCTCAGATTTTGCTTGCTTATACCTGCTATGGTGGTGATTTTGTCATTTGACCCTTGCCTAAAAAAGGCACTATAGGGGTGGCAAGAGCCTTAGCCAGTATCCAGAATCCCAGGGACAACAGGTGCAGGGCATCTCTGGCAAAGCATCGTGGTCTTTCGATCATGTCGTCCCAGGCAGACAGACACTGGATCCCCTTAGAATGACACCAGAAGCTTAGCCAATTGTTGAAGTCGTCATTTTGTCCTTGTATTGTGGTATCATTCTGGGCAATGGCAGGATGCTACTCAGGGCTAGGGTCACACCTGCCTGGGCTACATGATCCAAGAGTTCCTCCATGTCTCTTTTCATGTAGTCCAGGGAGGTACATCTCAGGTCATTCACACCAACGTGGGCAATGATAGAGTCATATTTGTACTTGTTATGGAGTGACCTGAGTGCTTGCATTATGTGGCAGATCCTGGCACTCGACAGGCAGCTGACAGTAACTTTCTCCTTGTTTAGCCTGGTGAGTGGGACATCAGTGTGCCTGACTATAGAGTCACCTATGACTAGTGTGTTGGGTACGTTGTTTTGCCTTATGGGCTGAGGTTGAGTGGCACACTGATTTTGTAGGCTATGTGTTATTTGGGTAGTGTTGGGGGGTGGTGGTTGCTTACGTTTCAG
Organism: Protopterus annectens; assembly: GCF_019279795.1. Taxonomy (NCBI): domain Eukaryota; kingdom Metazoa; phylum Chordata; order Ceratodontiformes; family Protopteridae; genus Protopterus; species Protopterus annectens. Next base: position 552,260,328 of record NC_056748.1, read on the forward strand.
CTTTGGAGGTCTCTGTTGTTTGGGCAGATTTTTATTGAGAGCCTCCACTAATGTATGTGTTTGTTTTCTGTTACTATGTGTAGGTTTAGGTGTTGTAGGTTTTGATGGACTATGTGTTGAGTGTGGTGTGGTGCACGTGTTTACCTTCTCCTCTTGACTATCTAGTACAGTCTTGGCTGGAGACAGCTTGGCTTCCAGTTTGTTTAAATAAGTGCATCTCTCACAGGTTGTAGTGTTGTGTGGTAGGAGGAGAGGGTTGTTAGTGTACATGAGGCAATTGCTACATTGTCCCAAGATGCCCAGATTCATCAGGTGGACAGGGGAAAATACCAGGAGTTGACCCTTAGACATGCCCGGATAGGTGCTTATTAATTTAAGTGCTAAAAACTGTTTTCCACCTAACAAGTTAGGTAAATTGAGTGCTGCAGTAATTTATAGACTGTTTAGTGCTTGCAATGAGTTTTGAACAAGTGCTGAGCACAAGGAAACAGTTTTGAGTGCTAAAACTAGAAAAATGGCTAGTTCTAAGGGAAAATTAGAAGACAGAACTTTCTGGCACCGGGAATAGTTTAACCCTAGTTAAACGGCACTGCATGATGTGCAAAACCGAGCAAACACGGGTTTTTAAACAGAAAGATGAAAGGGATAGAAATAGCCCAAAATGGCCAGTAAAGCTACAGATTCTGAGCTGAAACCACTCCTCCAGGGACAGATGGGCTGCTCAAAGCTCACCACTCTCACTGATGAACAGAGAAGCTTTTTTCTATCTTAGTAAGGTTTGGGCAACACAGAAACTACAAAACGGTCCAGAATTCAGCAAAATCTGAAAACCGGACTCTACTGGTTATAGAAAGGCAGGAAACGATAGAGAGATAGGATTTTTTTTTTGGGGGGGGGGGTTGTTTTTTTTTCAAAAATTAAAACAGATACAGTAAACCAAATACTTTTAAAGCAGAAAAATGGCTATCACACTTGAGTGTGTAGCCCTCAGCAGTTCAACAGTTGTAAAACACTTAAAAATGAAGTGCAAAAAGTATCACAATTAAAAAAAAACAGTTAAAATTAGTTGCAAAGTAAATAATAAATGCTCTGAATAGTGCGGCTAGCGAAAATAAGCAATAAAAAGCAAAACAGATGTACTTAATCCACTCAAAGTCTCCCTTTTTTCTCTCTGCTGCTGTAGAACTCTGCAGGACACCCAGGCAGGATCTTGCTGAGGTAAGAGTGGAAAGGACTGCTACCATCAATCCTTATGAAAGTGTCTTGAGGGAAATGAGACACAGAACAGCTACACCTAATGATCAGCAGAAGTGAGAATAATTCCTCATTATAAAGATGAAAATATGTGACTATAAATTCAACAAGCAGTAAATCAGCAAGTAAGGCTATAATTACTCATAAACCTATTTTTCAGGTTCTATATGAATATGTTAAACAAGGACATATGGTATTTTATCAGTTAAGTGATTAACTTTCACAACTGTTTTACATATGCAGCCTTTGCTGACTAATAATTTTTTTCACAGTTACAAACGTTACCAATCTTATCAGGTGAACAATATTATAATTGTTGGATTTTAACGTCTACCTTGATAAGATTATTCAAAAAGAAAGTCAAGAGAAAATTAAAGAGTTTCTGACTCTGAATAACCTGAGTGATTTATGGAGAGGAAGAGTGTAATGTAGTGAAATGAAGCGTTAAGAAGCAGAAGAAAAGTAAGTGTGTGTGTGGAAGGGGACACGCACAAGTCTGTGTAAAAATATTATACCCACATCTGGATTTAAAATGTAAAAAGACCACCACACAATTTGTTTTTGTTTATCTGTATTTTGCTGAAAGATGTCAGTATATGAAAGTTCATTCAATAGTAATCACTGAATCCTTTGTTTTGGTCCAATGTCACATGAATAATATAACTCTCTCATAGTCTTTCGGAATTCATTTAAATATGTTTGGCACCTACTGTAGAGAAAGGATCCATAGTTTAAATGATTATCGGTACATTAATAGTGTCCTTCCTCAATTACTTTTAAATGGGCCATATTTAAATCTTACATTGTAAGTATTTTTTGAGGCTCACACACTCGTAGGACAATGTAACATAGGGCATATTGATTTGCATCGATGTGACCCTGTTTGGAGTTTTCTGCCTTGTTATTTCCTTATTGCCACATTGCCCCTGTGTTCTCCTAGAAAAATGTCAGTAAAAAGCTTTTACAAATTAAACTTGCATATCATTCTATAGAATTTATATAGCAATGAGGTATAATTTGCAAGAAGGGCTCCAACAAAGCAATATGGTTTGTCTTCAAGAACAGACTGAATGAATGGTTCGCACATTAGGTTAGTTCTCTGCCTTATTACATGTGGGATTTTCATACATTATACACTGCACAGTTAATTACATTTAAATAAAGACAGGAAGCAAAAGAATACAAGAGAGACAGTGGTTTTGCAACATGGGAAGGGCTATTTTTTGCATAGCTGTATCCTTTCATTATCGTGTCAATAATAAGACTGCTACCGTGTCTATGAGTGTGGGTTTGTGTGTGATGCACATGCATGTATGTGTACAAGTGTGCATGTCTCGCACTTCTCAGCTTCTTATCTCAGGCATCCCAGAAGAAGCTGAAAATAATGAGGAACATAGACCACAGATTAGCAACACATTCCAAATATTATTGCTACAGGCTTGGAAAGTTCATGCATGAACAGAATTTGTGTTAATGTGCATTATCTGAAGATTCTGTAGCACAACACTTTAATCTTTAGCATTGTTTAGAAGTTGTGATACTTGGCTATTTTGCTGCAAAAAACTCAAATGTTATGGCAAACAGACAAATTTGGAAGCAAAATCTGAGATGAGAGCTATGGTGTATGTCTATGAGGGTTACACTATAGCTAAACTGCTTTATGCTGATGTGTGTATATTGATAGCACTAGACCAGAATGAACAGTATTTGGTGAAAAGTGTTTCTTTCCACCATTACTTTGAAGAGCAGTAAGCAATCAAAAGTATCAAAAGTAACACTTCATTAGGGAGGAAAGACAAACCAGAAGACTGTAAGAAAACAAGAGCACTGCAATTTAACATAACAGACGAGCATGATAACGAAAAGTGGGTGATTACTTCTATTTCTGAATAGGTTCAGTTCTTTTTATAGATTCATAGGTAAGTATTAGAATAGCTGCCCTTGCAGGCCATTTCATGCTTAGCCAGTTTCCATGTTTGTGCTCAAATTAACCTATCCCATTCAGTTAAAGACTGGCCTTACCCATCCCATGGTTCATAATTACATATTTATATTATTTTATTTTTATTTTACATTTGTTAACCGGGGGTGTCTGATTGAGCCGAAAAGGCCCTTTTTCAGCAGAGGCCCAGGGAGAAAAGCTCCAGAAAGAAAAATTACAGACACATTTAGTTATTTAGACATGATCAGTATACACACAACTTCCAGGAGACATGTTTTTACAGTGGTATGCGGCACATAAACAGTTACAGTGGAGAGAACAAACAAAAAATATTAATTTTAAAAATAAAGGTAATTAATAGATTTGTGGTGTACAGCTGAAATTTGGAACATAGGTAGAATACATACATAGTACACAGATATAGTACATACATTGTAGATTAGCCAGTGTTTGTGAGTAAGACTGAAAAATATTATCAAGTGCTCTAGATTTTGTATGTATGTGTTATCCACTTTCACTAGCCTTGGGAGCAATCATGGCACTGCCAACTTTCCTTGAGATGTTGCCTGATGAGGTCTTTAAAGGAGGCTTTGGATGATGTGTTTTGAATGCTTGTAGGGACAGAGTTCCATATTTTAGCCACTGAACTACTATATAGTGCAACTCCAAAGCTATTGTAGCTGTTGGTGACTTCAAGTAGTAGTTTGCTTGATGATCTAAGAGCCCTTTTGGCTGAGTGATGTTGTACTAGGTTTTTGAGGGCAGGACACTTATTGGGGAGATAATAGATAGAATGACAGATGCAGAGCTGATTGTTGGTTAGGAGGTTGGGCAGTTCAAGCCAGTGGAGCTGTCTCAAAGCAGTACAGTGATGAGTTCTATATGAGCAATTTGCAGCAAAGCGGGCAATTCTGTTATAGCAGACTTCCATTTTGCTTAGTTCAGTTTTGTTGAGATTAGTCAGAATGGGAGATGCATAGAGTAGGGTGGATAGAAGCTGGGAGCGAGCAATGGCTGATCTTGTGTTGTTGGTAAGAAATGGTTTGATACGGTAGAGCGACCCCAGTTTGGCATGTACTTTTCTAATAGTTAAGTTGAGATAACTATCAAATTTTAGGTGGGAGTCTATGGTTATTCCCAGTAGCTTAGCCTGTGCCACTGGAGCAATTGGAGTAGCATTAGTGGAGTAGATAGTGAATTGACTGTTAGCGTTTTTGTTAGAACTGGTTATAATCATAAGCTGAGTTTTCTTTGGATTGAGGTCTGGTAAGGTAGTTTTCAACATCAGAGAATGCTAGTTGAGTTGTTTGCAGGAGGGTTGGAATGTTTTGTGCAGCACAGATTAAGGTAGTGTCATCTGCATACTGAATTATAGATGCATGCTGTGTGGAGGTATGGAGGTCATTTGTGAAGACTGTGAATAGTAGTGGTCCTAAGATAGAACCCTGTGGGACTCCTATAGTTATGGGCAGCTGAGGAGAGAGAGAATTTTCCCATTTCACAGCTTGGTACCTGTCAGTTAAGTAGCTTTGGAACCAGGTAAGAGTGGAATTTGATAGATGATATTGGTTTAGTTTGTTTAGCAGGATTTGGTGTGAGACTGTGTCAAATGCTTTGGACATATCCAAAAAAAGAGTTGACACTTATAGACCTTCATTTTTGAGACGGTTTACTGTGTCTGTGAAGCAGAGGAGGGCTGTAGTGGTACTACTACCCCTAAAGAGAATAATTGGGATCATGTCATATATAATTTGTGGGGAGCCATGCATGGGATAATGCATTTATGTGTTGCCTCTGTCCATTAATAGTACAGGGGCAGTCCTGGGGTAAAGCTGCTATCTTGTTATTAACTTAATGTTTCCAAATTGCTCTTGGATATGGACAGGGATTAACTTTGTTCTGTGTGGATGGTGAGTCTGTTCCAGAGCAGTGATATCCTCTGTGAGATATAGCTGTCCCTCCAAACTGTTCTGTTGATGTTGCAGAAGAGGTTTAGATCACTAGACTGAGTATTCCTGAAGCCATTTGATTTGCTGATGTACAGTAAACCCATCAGTATTGGATCAGAGGATGTCTTGTATGCCAGATACAGGTAATTTCTTAACAGTCTATAGGATACTGAGTATAGTGACAGGGCCTTAAATCGGTCAATTTAGGGCATGTCGTTTAAGCCTTGTATGCTTTTAGTAAGGTATCTCTGTGGATGTTCCAGCTGTTGCATGTGTCTGGACAGATACATGATAAAGGGGGCATTATATTCAAAGATTGGCCTAATGAGGACTGAGTAAAGGGGACAATGACATCACTAGATCTAGACACAGTCCTTTTGTTTATAAGCTGTGCAGTATAGAAGGACTTTGGTAAAACAATGGACACTTGTTGGAGAAAAGTTAGGACATTGTCCACATAAGTTCCCAAATACCGAACAACTGGGTTAAATCTTAGAGGCGTATTTTTAATCTGGTAGTTCCCTGGTATAGGTGACTTTGCAAAGAATACATTAATGTATTACTTTGGCATTTATTTTCAGTCCATGATTTTGGTACAAGTTATTTATTTAGGACAAACCTTCCTGCAGGATGGCTAAGTCATTTGGAGATTCAATGACTGCCCCTAGCTTGCAGTCATCTGCAAACTTTGTCAGCCAGAGCCCTTTAGTATTGGCTTTTACTTTAGAAAAGTAGATGCCAAAAAGGAAAAGTCCCAGCACAGAACCCTGGGGAACTCCACTGGTAGCTAGTCTCTTTGTGGAGATAACTTCCCTTATTTTGACTTCTGCATCCTGTGAGCCAGTTGGCAATCCAGCTGGTAACATAGGGATTTATTCACAGTTTATTTAGCTTTTCTAATATGCCAGAGTGGGAAATTGTGTCAGAACCTTTGGCCATTTTGAGGTATGTGTTATGTACCATTTTGCCTACATAGATTGCTTTGTGATCTTTTTTTAAAAAAAAAAATCACCAGGCTGAGTAAGATGGCCTGCCCTTGATGAATCCAAACTGAGATGGGTCCAGTGTTTGGATGTTCCCTATGTCCTGACTGATTACTTCCATGATAAGTATTTCCATGGCTTTACATATGAGGCTGGTCAGACTTATGGATCTGTAATTGCCTGGTTCTGTGGAAGGTCCTTCCATATGCAGGGGAGTGACTGTAGCAGTTCTCCATTTGCTTGGTACAAAAGCTGTATGGAGGCTGAGATTGAACAAGGCTGTTAGGGATGTGGCTAAATTGAGTCTCATGTTATTTAAGATGCATACATGGATATTATCAGGACCCAACAATGCAGTATTTTAGTCTTTGATAGCACTTTTAGGACTTGGTCTTATGTGATAGCTGGAAGTTAGCAGGTTTCAGATATATCTTCAGGGACAAGCAGAGGGAAGACAGGGTAAAGTTAGAGCTACATTTATCTGCCAGTAGGTTTTCTATACCATCAGCCTCAGTATATGTTAGTGTGTATTCCTTTTTGTGCATCAGCCACTTTTTAATTGCTGCATGACCTTCCAGCAAAGATAATAAACAGTTATTTGTCAATGCTAAATGATTCCTTAAAATGATATATTTGAAATGTGTGTATTGACACTTATTTATGTACATACATATGTGTGTGTGTGTAAAATATATATGCATGTTTGTATGTATGTAATGTAAAATATATATGCATGTTTGTATGTATGTAATGTAAAATATATATGCATGTTTGTATGTAGGTAGTGTAAACATTCATATGAACTGGAGAGATAAACAAATGTCAAATAATAATAATGTACATGAAAAGAGGTTCAATCTTGCTGAATAAATGTTTATATGATAACAAAGAAGTTAAGAAGAACTCATTCAGAGTAAATCTTTAATATTTAACATTTTCAGCTTATATTTTTGTGCATATTGTTGCAGGATGACAGGGAAAAAGATGCAGCATATCAAAGTGGTGAACACCATGATGCATACAATACTAACAAACAGCCTTGGACTGGTGAAAATGCATATTAGACCATATAGAGGGTAATGGTATTCCAATATTACCCTAATAAAAGGATGCGTGGTGGTGTGGCTACCTAAAGCTAGGACATTTCTTAACTAATGCTTTATAAAGAGCACTGTGTGATGTGCAGCAGATAAAATGATTTGTAACATGTCTAATAAACAAAAAGTACACAGAGGATAAGAAGTGAATGTGCTCAGTTTAGAAACATCTTCATAACTACATCAGTTTAAACTCAGTGAATAAAATACAAAGTAGTGTATCTGGGAAAAAGATGGATCAAGAACTTCTATATGGAGCTAAAGACAGTTATGGGGGATTGGTAATAAACAGTTCTAAGCTTAAAAAGCGACACTTGAAATTATTAACTCACCATGACTTGAAACCCAGCAGAAAAAGATAGCTGAGGATAGGTTGATGAAACTAGCTCTATCAAATGGAATGGAGAGATTAATTCAGAAGATTGAACAAGTCAGTCATTCTAATTTTTAAGTATGTTACTGAAAATGAACTCATATTTGGAAGTTTATGGTTAGAACTGTTACATGGGACAAATAAATTGACAAGGTACAGGCAGAACACATGGGAGAAGATGCAAATGCTCTAAAGTGATGTTACCGAAATGAATAGTCAGTTGCTGAATTCACAGACAAAAAAAATTCTAGAAGTAGAAGTAGCATGCTTTGAAGGTAGAAAAGTACACAAATATGAGATTATTGAGATCATGCAGTTTTGATCAGAAGTAGGTAGCCAACCAATATATTTCCTTTGTCACAACTCTTATGATGATGTACTAGTGGAAAGGCTTTGATAGAAAGAGCTCACAGACTTGCTGCCCAAAGACCATTAGAAACCTTGAAGCAGCCCAGACAGATCATTATCCAGCTCACTTCCTCCATGAGGAACTACTGAAGGACTGTGGAGATCTGGCCAGATTCTAAGATACAATAAAACTCATATTTACTATTACCAGGATTTTTGTTTGGAAATATGAAAAGGAGGAGATGTCTGTATTCTTTCAATGAGGCTGTGTGATGACCATGCCCTGGCCCAGCAATTAAGGAGTCTCAATCCTCACCACTAACACCAGGGAGGTCATCTCCTAGAAGAGGAAATGATAACTAATACACACAGTAAAGTACAATTTCCCTTAAGTGCACACAGAGATCACAGTCAGTCTGGGGCTGGTTGCTCCTTTGCTCACCAGGTCCCCAATGAGACTCCCCACTGGCACAGCTATACGGTCCAGATCTCAGATTAACTGGGCAAGCTAAAACCTCCAGTACCCTCTCTGTCCAACCAGTGCTTTGTGTCCCTGCCAAGTAGCTGACACAACACACACAAACACTTTGAGATAAGTATTTATACACTTCACAGACACTCTTGAGAAAGGATGACACAATTCTCCAACAGCAACTTAAAATAATACAGTAGGACAGGTCTGATTTCAAAGACAAATACCTAATTAATCTTTACTAGCTTTAACTATTCGAACAAGAAATCACAGTGCTAAGACTTACATGTGAGCATAAGGCAGAGTGCTGATAAGCTGAATGTCTAAAGTCAAAATGCTTTTCCTCTCTTGTGAGAAATAGTATTTAAACATTACTAACAAACATGTTTGCCGGGTCCCTCCCCAAATGACATAATTTTTGACACTTAGGTTTTCCCAGGCAAACAAACTGCATCGTCTTAACATCTGGTCTGAGTTCTCAGGCCACAAACTGCATTATTTAGCAATCTAACACCTGCACAGAAACTTACAACAACAGAAGACATTTCACATGTATATTCTAAAAGAAACCAGAGCAATAAAGCTCATTCCACATCTAAATTCTGGTCATAAACTTTAGCCTTAAAACAATGGCATGAAACCTTCATCCAGCCACCCTGGAGCCGAATTCTAACATGAAAGGATACAATATGCTTCACTGGGCCAGTAGAGTGCAATGTTGTCACATATTTTGCAGTTCCACATTTCACAATATTCTTTTACATTCAAGAAAACATGCCTGTATTTTACATTCATTTGTCCTACTGTATTATTTTAAGTTTCTGTGTGATCTCTGAACTCTTAGATATCTCTATGGTGTAGTAGTTTTGTCTTGTGTTTAATTATTTATTATTAAATATTTTTAAGACCTTCTACCTGTGGCTGATTTGTGCAGAGATAAGCTGTAGAGTACATTGCATATTTATAGAGGTTATTGTAATAGGCCACTCTAAAGTAAGCCTTGACTGTTAGTCATGCTACCATTGGATATTAATATTGCACAGTAATAATTGGACACCCTTTTAAGGGCCTTTTAGTAGCTGATATTATTAACTGGGTGGTGGCAGTAATTACTACTGTGCAGTCTGGGTAAAGGGGCACAGTTGGAGAATCTGTGTCAGATTTTCCCAGGAGTGTCTGTGAAGTGTATAAATACTTATCTCAAAGTGTGTGTGTGTGTTGTGTCAGCTACTTGGCAGGGACATGAAGCACTGGTTGGACAGAGAGGGTACTGGAGGTTTTAGCTTGCCTGCTTAGGCTGAGATCTGGACCCTATAGCTGTGCCAGTGGATAGTTTTATTGGGGACCTGGTGAGCAAGGGAGCAACCAGCCCCAGACTGACTGTGATCTCTGTGTGCACTTAAGGGAAATTGTACTTTACTGTGTGTATTAGTTATCCTTTCCTCTTCTAGGAGATGACCTCCCTGGTGTTAGTGGTGAGGATTGAGGCTCCTTGATTGCTGGGCCAGGGCACTGTCATCACAGGCTGTTTTACAATTAATCTGTCCTTGCATTTTTAAATTATTCTGCCTTAGTCATGGAGACATTTCTCCATTTTCAAGAAGTGATGAAACTCCTGCAGCACTACATAAATGACAGAAAGAATGTAGCAGCTGGCAGCAGTACTCAGCAAAGAAACACAACTTGTGCAGCCTAAGAGGAAAACCTGATACTCCCCCACAACTTTATTTCAGAAGCAACTACTGATAAAAGGAGAAGTGGCTCAGTCTTCTTTGCCTCATTATTGTAGCAAGACAGCAGTCTTAATCAACGAATCCTCAGGATGTCTGCAACTGTTTTATACCTTTAAATGCTTTTGTGCTGGCTGCTGTGATTAGCCTGTCATATGGTCACATGCGATGTTCATCATTCACACTGCCTCAGTGGCATATGGGTTCTGTGCCTGCACAAATAGAGTAAGTGTTTGTACAGACACAGAATCCATATGCCACTGAGGCAGTGTGAAATTTGAACATCTGTTGTTACAGGTAAGTAGGACTTATGCAACTGTACTTTACACGGAATTTAGTTTTCAGTATAGACCAGACATTTTTTAGGCCATGTCTTGCAGCTGTGCATTATTTATTAAGCCTCTGGACATGTTGTGATGTTAGAGTGATTAAATATCTGCCTGAACAGAAGAAATACATTTGCAACAATGAACAAATAAGAGTACAATTCTTAGTGATAATATGGTACAGCTGTAGCCACCAGGGTCTCTTTCATTACACAGGACTTTGTCTGGAAACTAAATGTTTTGACTCAGAAATTGTATTTATTCCTCACTGCAGGTGGAATAGTTGAAATGTCTGAGTAGGAACAGTATGCAGAATTCCAATGCTTTGTTTGAGTAGAAATCTGAAAGACCTTTATCTCTTCTACTGTACTGGAGGAAGAGAAAAATGAAATAGCAGCACTTAGAGAAAAATCAGTACTTACTGTGAGCCCAGAAATAATTTGTCATTTCTAGGGCATTTGTTCTTTACAATAACACAAGGTCTATGTGCTTATTAGTGTACTGACAAACACAGTCAAAACTGTGGGTTTGATGAGTTGCATGATTCTCAAAGGAGAGCTACAATAATCGTAGCATAAGAACTGATGAGACAAGAGACAGAGTTTTAAGAATAAACAGCCATTATCAAAAGCTCTGGAAGTGTGCAGAACAAGTAAATTTAGTAATGCACAGATAATATAACTAAAGAATTGAAAAAGTGTGCTTAGGATAAAATGTGGATCACAGTAGGATCCCAGTGAAGGATAAAGAAAGAAAATTGTGTAAATGCAATTGATTAAAAAAAGAGTGAGAGTACTGTAGCAATGTGCTGTATCAAAAATGACACAAGATGGCTAGACTAGACGGAACTGACATTTTACAGGAACGTGTGCATTTAATTGAAAGTTGTAATGCACACCCAATAAGTATTTCAGATCATGCACCAGTAATAACTAAAATAAAACACAGGGTAATGAAATAAAAATGAGACTATGACACATTCCCACCTATCTGTTGAAAAGAGAGGAATTTAAGGAATGGGTAATGGAAATGATTCAGGCGCTATTAGAGATGTTAGAAATTTCTTCTGATATTATAACTAGTGAGTGGAATAATATTACAGTGGAGTTTAAAAATAGAATTGAAATAAAAGAAAGGGAGATATGATTAAGAAGTGGCAAGAATTATTTAGAGGGACTGGCAAATGTTAAAGTATTGTGGAATAGGGGGGATCTCAGAATAAGAGGAGGAGCAATTTCAGAATGCTAAACAGAAAATAAGGGATTACCTCAATAATATGCATGAGTTTAGAAAGATTGTGTTAAGCAACTGTGTTTGATAATAACTCCAGAGCACAAAAACGTTTGGCACAATGACTCATCCAACAGAATGTAGAAAGGGCTGTCACCAAGCTTAGGGAGCCTATAACAAGGAAGATAACAAGAGATCCTGTAAAGGTATTAGAAATATTTCAGAAAACCTGTTAAAGTCTGTATAAAGCACAGAAATATGGAAATCAAGAAAATGTATAAATAGAAATGTATTAAATATGCAAAGGTTAGAGGTAGATGAGGCTCAATTACTAACAGGATAGGAGAAGATGAGATAAAAATACTGATGTATAACCAATCCACAGGAAAGTCTCCAGGAATAGATGGTATTCCTGTAGAAATTTGGAAGCTAGGAGGGAAAAGTAATTCATAAAGTTCTGGGAGGTTTTATTTAGCAGTATTTATGGAGGAGGAGAAGTATCAACATCTTGGAAGAAAGCAGTGGTAGCTGTAATACCTAAAGAGGGTAAAGATCCATCAGATCCAGCTTCGTACAGGCCCATTTCAATACTAAACCATGTTTATAAAATGTTTATGTCTACAGTGGATAAACAAATGGCAAAAGTGATGCCAAAATTGATAGCTATAGATCAATGTGGTTTTGTGGAGGGGAGGCAAACATTTGACAACATTAACAGAACAGCAAAAAGAAAGCAAAGCTTGTCCACCACGGACAGTTTTAAAACTATTTAATACTAAAAATCAGAAAGTATAAGAAAATAAAAATACAGTGAAGCATGAAGTCAGCTTCAGGTAACTGGATCAATGCAAATCAGCAGGAATGCCTTCATCAGATCCTGTTGTGCTAAACTTCATCAAATTTAAACAGAGGCTTAGCCAATCAAAGTCATCTTCCTCAGCCTACACATTTTCAATAAAGGTTTTAAACAGAACAATTTAGTCTAGGCAGTTTATTAGTCTGCAAGTCAGCAATCCAGTGAGTCTCCACAATCTCAGTCAAATTACAGAGATCCCCCATTCTCATATCTTCAGTCAAGCGGATTCAGGCACCTAGGCGGTGCAACACCCACCTGTGAGACAGCTGGATGTGGACACATGGCAGGATGACAATTTAACTGCAGTGACAAAGGACTGTGGACAATTCCCTGTCAAAATTGAGGGAACCCCTACACCCTAACCACAGGAGGCATATACAAACCACCACAGTGATACACTGTGCACCCCCTTAGAAGCCACCATGTGCAATTGCTAGTGGAGAATCTTGCTGGGATAGCATGCCACGTGGGCAGGAATGTGGTACCATGGAACCCGTGTGCTATGGGCAAAGCCTTTATTAATTGAATATGCAATGTGATGTGTGTTGTGCTTGGTGCATACAAAACCCAGACAGCATCATAATTTGTAGAAATGTGCCACAGCACGGAGGAAATCCTGCACATTAGTGTAGTCACACTTATGTTGTAAGATGTGCTTTAAGCGATACTCCCTTACTACAATAGCCTTCCTACGTGGTGTTACAGGCATCCCCCTCAGAAGAGATTCACGTCGGGTATCCGTCAGGTTCTGCTCCTGCTGCAGAACACACAGAAGGTCAGCTAGCTGTACAGTAGGGTGACCCAGTAATACCTTCAGCCGACGATGCCATGCTTCCACCTGGTTGTTAGTACGTGGGAAGTCCATCTCAGAGACATCGGACACATTCCAGACCCGCATAGGGTATGACGATGGCATTCGTGTCTGTACTGAACAGCGGGATGCATACTTGCGTGGTCCGCCTCGGACATAATGATGGTCTAGAAATACGCCAATCGGCTGAGCACATTCTGGTAAGGAAGCCACAATGTCCAGAAATGCAGGGACAACATCATCCAAAGGTAGGAATGCCAACGCTATCAGCTTGCGAATGGCAATGGAGAAAGCAGTGTCCGTGCCATAGAGGGCAACAAGGTGGTGATGCTGGATCTGTCACCAGATGATCTGTGCAAAATGGAATAGGCATCCCTTCAGAATACTCCTAGGGAATGCTTTCCGGCTGGCACGAATTGCTGCCTTCTCAAAGTCAGTCATAATATACTGTGGTGACAAAGTGCATCCCTGTTCAGCAGCCATACCCCTCAGCACCTCCCACAAAGTGGTGTATGCAGACTCCGACTTCCGTGTCATGAGACAGTACACCAGGGGTATGATCCTCATTGAGGTGTGGGTGCCAATACAGCCATGTAATGTATATAGCTGGCGACATATATCAGCCCGTGTGGGAAAGGTGCCATCACCAAGAACGATGTCGGACCTGCACAGGTCAGTCAGGTTCTGTGTTGTAGTAAGTACTACCAAGGAAGCAGTACCATCCATATCCGACCTTCTACAAAGGATGAAGCTGCCACTACGGAGTGGATACTGGCTGGCATCAATATCTGCAAGGGTCGCTGGAGGTGTAGCCATGGATGCCCGTGCCTGCTGCCGTACCCTGGTGATGCTTCTTCGAAGGGTTGCACGACAAGGCATCTCCTGCAATACATTGTCATCTGCTGTGCCTAGCACACTCTGCATTACCAAGCTCGGCAATTCATTACTAGTTACCGCCCTCTGCCGCAGTTCTGCTCGCAATGTAGCCACTTGTGCCATTGTTGCATCTGGGCCGTGCTGGTGTGGCAGTGATTTCAGCAATTCCTCACCCTCTTCCAGGCGAACAGTGATGGCACGTCCTCTGCATGCCTTCGCTCTCCGCTCACTACATGCCCAGTACCGTTTTGGTGGTGTCTCACGTTCCAAATGGTAGAGGTACCCCTCCACCACCAGCATGGGTTTGCCACGTTGGCTGGGCACTGTGCTGTATCTGTTGCCAATCAGATCGGGGCTGTACAGATACATACATTCCAGCATGGTAGCAGCACTTGTAGATGGTCTCTCAGAATCCATCACAGCCGGTGGAGCTTGGTATGGGATATACTACTGAACTTGGAGAACGTCCCTTCCAGACAGTAGGTCACTCGGTTTACACCTCCTCGTCTTATACCGTGTGTAGTAACTCTGTCTGTCACAGTGGCCCTGTACAGCTATGTGCACTCCAACCGTCTCTGACTGCCTCTTCACTATGGTTTCAATGTCTGCAGTTAACACATCCCTGGGGTTGCCATATGCTTGTACTCTGTTTGAAGTCCACGATGCCTAATTGAGTACAGGTTCTGTGTGTACTGTGCCAGCCCCCTTTAACTCCCAGTTGTTGCTGCTAGCCAATCACGGTATAGGGCCTGGTTTCTGTTTAAGTGGCAGATGTTACATAGGGAGGTACCTCTGTCTTGCACCCTTGTCTTCCTACATGGGACTGCATACTTGTCTATACTCCTGTTACAGGGACAACTTGACGTGTTTAGCAAAACCTGCATGTCTTACACTAATGTGGAGTCAGAGATGGGTTACAGCTACTATATCTCCTGCTACTGGGTTAATATGTCATGCTTTACCAGGTTGGCATGTTCACACTTAGCACTGCACTCAGGGGCTCTAGCAGGATAGGTACTGTTTGTTGCAGGCATGCCTGTTATTTGGGTTTGTCCTATACTACAGACCCCCTGCTGTGACATGCTTACTACTAGTACACAAACAGGTGTTTCCCTAGGTTATAGTGTGTGTGGACTTATGACCCTGACACTGCTTTGTCTGTACCTTTAAGGGTTTAGCCTGACACATGACCTGCTATTCTATGCAGCATTTCTCAGGGTAAAGTGTGCTGTGCATTACTCTACGTGATGGGGATTTTACTTCCTGCTTCTCGGGGACTGTTTGCTGTGTTTGCGTGGACAACTGGGGCTGTGAGAGTAAGTACTTGTTTAATATCTGCTTTTGCAACAGTTTTGGAGCACTACCATTGTGATGTTTATCGCACCGATCAGCGTGTGTTTGCCGGACGTGTACGCTATGTGTTGACAGCCTGCATGTTTGCTTTAGGGGCCGTCTGCTTTTGTGTGTTTTCCCACCGCCGTAGCTTTCCGCATTGTATCTACATTTCGGCAGCACCGCTCTACGGTTTAGCGGTGCTGCGGCCTTCTGGTTTCGGCGATGTAGCTCACGGGCATTTGTCTCGCGATCTACACGCCGGAACCCCTTCAAGCACCATAAAATTGAAACTATGGCCAGGATAATTTACAATATGTTGTGACAAAGCATTGGTTTTGCTTTTTAGTCTTATGTCACTTAAATGGTGCAATACCCTCTCTTTAAAGGGTCTGTTGATCTTACCAACATAAAAAACAGTGCATTCATTACAGCTAGCAACATAAATAACATTGCTAGTTTTGCATTTGGCATACGTCTTAAGTTTGTATTCCTTCCTAGTAATAGAATGCTCAAAACAGTTCTCGAAATTTAGAAGCCCACATACTTTACATTTTCTACATGGGAATGTACCCATTCTCCTAGTGATTGAGTTCATTTTGTTAGTAGGTCTATCTTGACATAGCAGTTGTTTTAAATTCTTTCTGTTCTTAAAACAGAATCTTGGCACATCACCCACTATACATTGGATGTTTTCATCTGCTGTCAAGATCTTTAATTTGTTTCTTATTATATCACATATTTGTTGCACATCATTGGTATATGTAATTAGATAACTAATTTTTCTTGTTGGTTCTCTATTGCTCTGTGTGAGCTTATCTTCTTTCTCAATAGTGTCATGAAGATAATACAGTCTACCGTTGGTTCCTCGCACCTCCTTGGACTCAGCAACCCCTTTATAAGTCTTATTTACCTTATAGCCTTTCTTACATATGTGCTATACTAGCTGTTCAGTTATTTCAATGTAGTTCATCTCATTAGTGCATAACCTGGACGTTCCAAGAAACTTTCCCCTGATAACATGGGGAATATATGTCCTTTTTGCATGCTAGCTCTGTGTAAGAAATGATTTTTCCAGCAATCCTTCCTGAATATCTGTGTGTTGAGTATATTGTCTACTCCTCTTTGAAGTGCAAGATCAAGGAAGTCTACCTTCTCTTTTGAAGTGTTGAAATCTAAGTCTAAAAATGATGTTGTTTTACTGAGATAATCAACAAAGGCCAACAGCTTTTCTTCATTGCCCTTCCAAAGGAAACATATATCATCCATGAATCTCTTCTAGAACAATATATAGGTCTTCCATTCCTTCACATCACAGAGCACATATTCTGCTTCACATTGAGCCATTACAATATTTAAGTAACTATTTGCACACTTTGGCAGTGGAAGGGAAAAGGGAATTATATAACCTCTCGGAATAATCTGCTTCACCCAAGTATATTTTGTTATGTCTAGCCAGGCTCTCTATTGCAGGGATAAATAACCACCTGATTGCCTCCAGAGGGGGACAGTTAGGCCTCCGTTCAGGAGCTCTGATATGATCTGTCAGAGGAAGAATCTCTGGAGCCCTGGTTTTGCAGGCCACCTCTTCCACAGGGGTGTTGTCGTCCATATGAGTTACCCCCTCTGCCCCTGAGAAAACTTTCTCCACATGTGTCCTGAAAAGGACCCTGGGATTTCTTGAACAGCATCTTCTGACCACCTTATTGACTCCTAGAAAAGGATCATTGAGGGGTTGAAAATGTATACCCATTGCAGAGAGGGTCTTTTCATCCATCTCACACCTGGATAATGTGTCCTTCAGTTATGACCCAAACAAAAAACTGCCATCAAAGGGAGCATTGACAAATGATGATTTGAAGGGCTCTGCAAAATCACAAAAGTGGATCTAGACATGCCTCCTAATGGAAATTCAGCTGAGAGGCCATGGATGATTGGACCTCATCAGAAATGTTCCCTGAAAGGGATTTTGAAAGCTCTTTGATCAAATCCCTTTGCAATCTAGGAAAATGTGCCAAATAGTTTAGCGATCTGAGAACAAAGGTCACTGAAGCATAGATATGCTTCCCAAATCTATGAATCACCCAAGGCTCCCTGTTAGGGGGATGAAAATAGGATTTTTACTCAGCAAGTTCCTTCTTAGTGGCCACCTCTACAACCATGGCATCCACGGGAACTGCTTTACTCCAAAATGACTTCCCTTTGGGTGGAGACAGAATCCTATCTGGCCTCTTAGGCATTGGCTCAATTGAATCAGGTTCCTTCCACTCCCACTGAGAGACCAGATCAATAAGCTCATCAGTGGGCAGAGTAACCCAAGAGGTAGATGGGTCAGTCCCAAAGGCCTCCAGAAATACTGACATCTCAGGTGAAGGGTTGCTGGGAGTCCAAACACCTCTCAGGATCTCTGGAGGTGATCATGGGGACCCCAAACCCTCATCAAAGTCTGTATCCTCTGTGAATGACTCTTGAGGAGAGTCCAAATGCCTCCTCTTGCATTTCTCTTCCTAGAGACTTCCTCGGTGGGATGGTCTAGGGAAGTGTCGGAAGAAACAGTGAAACTCTACTGGGTAGACTGAAGATTTTGAGCTGGCTGTCCCTGCGGCATTGAATGGTGAGGCTCTAAGTGCAGAGACATCTGGGTGCTGGATTGTAGAACAGAGGGGATTGGGTCTGTCAATCCTGTCAGAGCAGAAAACACCCTCTTCACAACCACAAAGGCAGACCACTCCAGGGAAAGAGAAGACCTCAGCACCAAGAAGACAGGCTACTGGATTACTGTCCTCATTCACCTCGAAAGCAATCTCCCCAGGAGGAAGCCAGTGCCAAGCTGTCGAATGGTGAAGCACCAAGGAGCAAAGATGGCTCCATCTTCTGACCAGGAATCTTCAGCTCTGAGAGTCCTTCTGGGCACTTAGAGTTAGCCTCTGATCTGAAGATACAGTCATATTTAGATCCAAGCCATATGGACCTGGAAGGCTCAGATCTATGGACTCTGAAGGAGTCTAAGGTGGTGGGTGATAGAGGAACAGACATGCAGACACAAAGTGGTAGGAGCTGGTAACACATTCATTTGGATCTGTGCCAAGAGAAGTTTCCTCATCATCCTCTCCACATCTTCTTCAGTCATACTCCTAGAGGAAAGAGACAAGGCCAAGGAAGGAGATTTAGGATAACACCTCTTCATAAAGGGAGATGGAACCCTGGAAGGAACTGGATCAACAGATGGGGAGTAGCGAGTCCTAGGCAAGATAATGGGAATCGGCACAGTTGGCTCCAATGATTTTTTTTTTTTTTTTGGCTCCAAAGACATCAGATCTGTTTTTCTTCAGATCCTAGGGGGAAGAGGTTTGAGACCCCCTCAAATTCGACTTAGTCCTCTTCCTGGACAACTCCAATGGCAGAGTCAAGGAAGATGAAGCAACCAGAGACTTTGACTCCTTAGACTTAAGTTTGGGAGATTGAAACCTTGTAATAGTCTCTCCAAAAGAAGAAGGTAATAAACCTTTTAGAATGAGCATTTTCTTTCTTTCCACCAATGCGCAAGGACTAAAACTGTGGCACACAAAACAGTCCACTTGTAAATGCTGTGGACTTATGCAATAAGCACAAAGAGTGTGGACATCTGAAAAAGGTAACTTGTGCCCATACTTCGAGCACTTTTAAAACCAGAAGAGCCTTTCTCAGCCATTCCAACAATCAAAAAATTATACAGAAGATAGAAAAGTTTTTTTTTTCAGTAGTAGGGGAAAAATAGGAAAGGTAAAAATTACCAACAATGGTAATTAAGATTACACAGAGTATAACAGGTAAAAGAAGGAAAGATACCAACAATGGTATTACAGATGTACAAACAATATAAGGGTAAGGGATTAATGTAAACTAGATTACTATGTAGAAAAGATAGACTATATAAGGCCTTAAAGGAAAAAAATATATACTTATTTGATACAAAAAAAGCAATGAAGCTCAAGAGCTATGGCTGACCACATCTTTTCCCAGAAGCTGCAAATGAGATCTGGGATATGTTGGGGGTTGGTGCATTATGGGTAAGGGAGAAGCTTGAGAGCTTTTTGGTTATCACAAGCTTTAGTAACGGCCGAGTCAGATCTGAGGTTCAGAGCCGAGCCTAACAGTTGAGGATAGAATGAAAATGACAACATCAGATCCATGGTTTCCTTTTTTTGCCTTTGCTTCCTCTAGGACCTTGTTTGATGGCTTCTTTACCATCATCCAATTATTCCATTCATTCTGATGGAACGGTATTTCTATGACAGATGAGAGCCCCATGGCCCATTTTTTTCCTGCATGGGAATCCCCATAAGCCACCTGTTCTGTGGTGAGGCTGAGGTGGTAAGGAGTTGGCCAGCTTGATGGTCTTGACAATGGCCTACTATCTCCCCTTGGAAGGACCCCCTTGTTGGCTCATCTAAGACTGCAATTGCTGCCTCATAAGGATAAGCATGCCTCTGCACACCAGTTACCCCACAGATGCATAGTACAAATACACTAAAGGCAGTCCTGATACAGCTGACTCAGAACTCCACTAAGTGAAAACCTAGTGCCTCCACTGGATGTCCCTGTTGTGGTGAGACAGAGCTGCCTCACTCCCCCCAGGATAGGTGGAATGCCAGTGGCTGATCATTCTTATCCTCCCCAGCCAGTTCCTACAGGCACCTCAGCCACTACTCAAACACAGGCCATCTGCTACTTAGTCAGGGCTTTATCTATTCCAACAGTAGGAATGATTATTGTATTATCAATCCTTTCATTTCTGACAGATTCTGAACAAAGGCAACAAAGGCAGTCACCTACTGCCCCGTGAAGGCTAGGGGCCCAAAAATCGGTAGAATTAAAAAATATATATATAAAAATGCAAAAAAAAATATATAAAAATGCACAGTGCTACTGTTAATTTCTTTTAAAATTGGATTATGATCTGATAGTTCACACTGCTGTGCTCTTCTGCTTGGCATGGCTTTCTCTAGCTTCCACCTTAGTGTGTGTGGGGTTCTACTTCTTCTTGGGTATACAAAGCAGGCACCACTAAGCAAGTACATTGGTCTGCCTTCCCCTTGGCCTGACTGACTAAATAGTTCAGTCTGCTCAGGGTTCAGGGGCAGGTCACACAGGCAGGAGTACACATTGGCAGTTAAAACCATTGTGCTTGTGTGAGATTACTGCCTTTTTCTTACTTACTACTCTGCGATCTGCTGACCATACCGACATGAAATCAGTCCTCCCTCCACTCCTCACTCGAGATGCTCACTTTAAAGAAAAAGAAAGAAAAAAAAATAATTTATTTCAGTGAAGTCCATTTATTGCTGTCAATGCCATGGTGCTGGTGCTATGTTAAATATATTATTACTGTCTTCTTGCAGCCTAAGCAGTTTACTTATTTATTTTTTCCAGTTTGTTAACTGGGTGAGGGTCTAAGGCATCTTTTAACATTAACTGAAGGAAATAGCATTTTAAGACTTGCTAAATGCTTTTTTTTTTTTTTGCTGTCATCTAATGCATACATGGACAGACTACAAAAGGGATCCTTTAGGGAAATTATTTATTTTAATGTCATTTGGTGTTTGTGTGCATACATGGACAGAGTACTGAAGAGGTCGTTGTGGAAACTTTTGAATTATAGTGCTTGTGCATACATAGATAAACTACCGAATGGGTTATTGGGTTAAATATTTCATTTTTGTGCTTGTGCATACATGGACAAATGATGTAAGGGATCATTTGGGAAATTATTCATTTTGATGTAATTTTGTGCTTGTATGCATACATGAACAGACTACTGAAGAAGTTGTTGTGAAAAAATGTTTAATTTTTGTGCTTGTGCATACATGGAAAACTACTTATGGGAACTTTGGGGGAAGTGATTCATTTTGATGTAATTTGGTGTTGTTCATACATGGACAGACTACTGAGGGGTCATTAGGAGAAATGTTTCGTTTTGGTGCTTGATCATACATGGGCAATCTACTTAATGGAACATAGGAGGAAACAATTAATTTTGATATCATTTTTGCTTGTGCATACATGGGCTACTGCTAATAATACTACTGACAGGGTTGTTAGGGGAAATGTTTCATTTTGGTGCTTGTGCATACATTGGACAAAACAATGAAGGGGTCCTTGGGGAAAAACATTTCATTTTGCTGCTTGTGCATACATGGACAGACTGCTGAGGAGGTTCTTAGGGGAAATGTTTCATTTTGTTGCTTGCGCATACACTGACAGAAGGGATCCTTGGGAGAAATGTTTCATTCTGATGTAATTTAATGCTTGTGTGCACACATGGAGAGACTACTGAAGCCTGAGGGGTATTTGAGGGAAATGATTCATTTTGATGTCGTGCTGGTGCTTGTGCACACATGAATAGACTACTGAAAGGGTCCTTAGAGGAAACATTTTATTTTGGTGTTAGTGCATACATGAACAAACTAGTGAAGGGAGCTCTGTGAGAAATGATTCATTCTGATGTCATTTGGTGCTTGTGCCCATACATGGACAGACCACTGAAGGGATCATTTGTTTGGTAAAATGATTCATTTTAATGTCATTTGCTCTTTATGTGCATACATGGACAGGCTACTGAACAGGTCATTCAGGAAAATGTTTCATTTTAGTGTTTTTGCATACATGGACAAACTGCTTAAGGGAACATTAGGGAAATTATTCATTTTGATCCCATTTGCTTTTTGTGCATAAATGGACAGACTACAGAGGGAATGGTCATTAGGGGAACTGTTTCATTTTGGTGGTTGTGCATACATGGGGAAACTACTGAAACAGTCTTTGGGGGGATGTTTCATTTTGATGCTTGTGCATACATACATGGAAGGGATTTTTCAGGGTGTTTCATTTTGGTTCTTTGCACACATACATGGATGGACAGACTACTGGAGGGGTCTTGGGGGGATTCATTTTGTTGCTTGTGCATACATACATGGACAGACAGACTTTTGAAGAGGTCATAGAGCATGAGTGTTTTATTTTGGTGCTTGTATATGCAAATATGAATGGACAGACTACTGAATGAGTCTTTGTGGAGGATGTTTCATTTTGGTGCTTGTACATACACACATGGATGGAACAGTCTACTGAAGGGATTATTATGGGGGTGTTTCATTTTGCTGCTTGTGCATACATACATACATGTATGGGCAGACTACAGAAGGGGTCTTGAGGGGGTGTTTCATTTTGTTACTTGTGCATACATACATGGATGTCAGAATATTGAAGTGGTCTTGGGGGGTGTTTCATTTTAGTGCATGTGCACACAATGGCTGGACTAATGAAGGGGTCTTTGAGAGGGATGTTTCATTTTAATGCTTGTACATACAAACATGGATGAACAGACCACTGAAGGGTTGTTGTGGGTATATTTCATTTTGGTCCTTGTACGTATATACATGGACAGACAGACAGAGTATTGAAGGGGCCTTTGAGTGGGATGTTTCATTTTAGTGCTTGTGCATACATACATACATAGATGCACAGACTACTGAAGGGTCTTGGGGGATGCTTCATTCTGGTACTTGTGCATACATAAATGGACAGACAGACTGACTACTGAAGGGGTTGTTTTTAATTATTTAACATTTTTAACTGGGAAATTCCGACTTGGAACAAAGCCAATTTTCATCGGAGGCCTGGGGAGAAACACTCTAGATGTATGTCTTTGTAACAGGGGAGGAAACCGGAGCACCCAGAGGAAACCCACACGAATGCAGGGAGGACATGCAGACTTCACACAGAAGGCATCCCAGCCGGGAATCAAACCGGAGAACCTCTTGCTGTGAGGCAACAATGCTACCGCAGCACCACTGCATTGTTGGAGGAAATGTTTCATTTTGTTGCTTGTGCATACATGGACAGACTACTGACTGGGTCTTTAAAGGAAATGATTTATGTTGATGTCATTTAGTACTTGTGTGCATACATGGGCAGACTGCTAAAAGGATCTATAGGGGAAATGCTTCATTTGTTGCCATTTTGACACTTGTGCATGCATGGACAGTCTCCTGAAGGGATGCTTAACATAAGTGTTTAATTTTGATGTAATTTGGTGCTTGCGCAATACACATACTACTGAAGCCTGAAGTGGTAATTGGGGGAAATGTTTCATTTTGATGTCATGTAGTGCTTTTGTGCATACATGTATAGACATCTGAAGCCTGAAGGGGTATTTGTGTGAAATATTTCATTTTGATGTCATTTGGTGCTTGGGTGCATACATGGACAGACTACTGAAAGGATCTTTGAGGGAAATTATTTATTTTGATGTCATACTTGTATTAGTGTACACATGAGCGAGCTACTGAAGGGATCCTTGGGGGAAATTATTAATTGTGATGTCATTTGGTGCTCATGCATACATGGACAGACTATTTTGGGGGAATATGATGACATTGTGATGCCATGTGACAAAGGTATCCCAGTCCAGTGTCCTGCCTAGCGCCCCATATGACCTTGATCCGGCTCCGATTCTGAACCTATGTTTCTCTGTAGTGTTGCTGCTAATTTGCTATACTTTGCTCATGTGTACCAACATTTGCAAAATTTCTGAATTACTCATTAGAAAAAAATTATATGTTCGTCGTTTATAATCAAAGAGAATTTTGGGGTAGACCTGAGAAGAATGCTAAATGTTACCTCAGTAAGTGGATGAAAGCCAATGAAGACATGAAATATCCTTTAAAATCCATCAGAAGGATTAGCAAAGTTGAAAAAATAACATATGTCAGTGAAACAGAAGTGCATGAAAATGGAGCAGAGTTTTAATGTCTATCTATAGCTATAGCTATATGGATAGATAGAGATAGAGATATATAGTTAATGTGAGTATTTTACACTTGGCATGCTATATTCATCAGGCTTTATGATGAGGTAGTGTGCTTCAAAATGGCTAGCATTTAAAAAGCATGGAGATTACTCTGGGATGGTTCCATAAAGAATTAAATAATGCAAGTGTTTGTCTAACTACATAGAACTGAAAATGTAATCAGGCAAAATAATGTACTGAGTGAATGAAACAAGGGTTCCTCATCTTCTGTTTCTGTTTACTAGTAGCAAGTAGCACATTTATTCTGCCTGGTTGAGGACTGAAATATTGCATTTTAATGACCTGAAGTTTAAGTATATCTATTCTAAGAATAATTCCAATATTTTATTCTTATTGTCATTAGGTAGGTAAATGTTTCTGAACAAAAGCTAGAAGCCAACATCGCAGTCTGAGAACATTAACAGTCACAGTAATTGCCTTCATAAATTATAGAGATGACCAGGATGTAAAAAATCTTATTCTGGCTAAGCAACAATATATTTGCAAATATTGAACCCCATATATATGTTACGGGTTCTTCTCCGGGTGAAGGACAATCTAGGCAAACATTTAAGAGGGGTAGATGGAACTGATTTTTCGGACTCTGCTTTATTGAATGGTAATAATGTAGTTAATATTTCTGGCTGCAATATTTCTAATGAAGAAATATCTGTACTTCAGTTGGGTCTTAAATTTGTTCCTACTTTTTTTCCTAGGCATCATATATTGAAACAAGAGACTTTTAAATTTGTTAGAAAGCTTCATCTGAGATATTTTTTCTCAAATGATAAAAAAGTCTCTATATATGATGAGCCTGATATAATGTACAGTGATAGTGATACTAGCATGGATAGCTATTATTCTTGTCTTTCTGATGAATTATTCCCTTCTTTATATTCTCAAGCTTATTCTATACTTAACACTGATGGTATTAATTTTCATAGTAGGTTTATTCCTCCATATAGTAACTCTAATATTATTCATTTTTCTGAAATGATACATTTCTCTATTCAAGAAATGTTTAATTCAATCAGTAATGACCAAAGGTTATATAATATGACTAAAAATGAATGGAAGGCTATGAAAAATCTCTCTAGTAGACATGATATTGTCATTAAAAAGTCTAAGGGAAATAAGATTGTAATATTGAATAATAAGCAATATTTAGACATGTGTATGGAACATCTAAATGACCCGTTTACATATGAAGTTAGCGATTATGATAAATATATTGCAGCCATGAAAGAATGTACTAATTTATTAGATAAGGGTGTAAGATTAGGATATATTTCCAAAGATGACCTTGATAAAAAATTTTGTTTGGAGAACTGTAATTTAGCTACTTTTTACTGTCTCCCCAAACTGCATAAGAATATGATTAACCCACCTGGTCATCCCATTGTCTCGGCAAGTAATTATTTTTGTCGGAATATGGGTATAGTTGTTCATAATTATTTGTTATCTTTTGTGCAAAAATTAGAGTCTTACATTAGAGACTCTTTTGACTTTATTGATAAATTAAGTGATATCATTTGGACAGACAACATGTTTTGGGTTAGTGTAGATGTTGTTAGTCTCTACACTAACATCAATCATTCTGATGGTTTGCAAGCATTATTTTATTTTTTAGGTGATAATCCTACCACCCATTTTATAATGGACTTGACTTCTTTTTGCCTTTCTAATAATTTTTTCAGTTTCAATCAAGTTATTTACCATCAATTAAAAGGCACTGCTATGGGGGCATCTTTTGCCCCCATGTATGCAAACCTCTTTATGGGGAAGTTTGAGTTGGAGTATGTGTATACTAATAAATTTTATAAAAATCATGTTTTGTGTTACTACCGCTACATAGATGATTTGATTTTTCTTTGTAGCGGTGGTAGTGAATATGTCTATGAGTTCTTTTCAGATCTCAATAATAATAGGTATAACTTACATTTTGATGGTTTACAGTTTGGTAGTCAAGTTCATTATTTAGATATCATGTTAACTGGAGTGGTGGGCGATCAGATTCATACCACGGTGTACCGCAAGTTTACTGATGGTAATCAGTTCCTTTATGGAACTAGCTGTCATCCTCCACATACCTTGTCTGCTTTACCTTATGGAGAAATTATTAGATTATCCAGATTATGTAATAATGAATTAGATTTAGAAAAGAATATTTATGATTGTATCATTATGTTTTTAAAAAGAGGATATAGTATAGAAATATTAGATTCTTGTATTAATAAATTATTAGATAAAAATAAAAATAATTGTAGAAATGTTAATAAATTGATGATTAGTAATAATAGAGAAGAAAATAATTTTCCACCTTATGTGAATAAGGTTAGTGCTATTAGTGGTAATAATAAAGGTTCAAAAGTTTCTATTCAGGAAATACAAGATATTTATTTTGTTACTATTTATAATGTATATAGTAACAAAATTTGGGATATTATCAAATATTTTTGGAAATTTTTGACTTCAGATAAAAATCTTTATAAAATTTTCCCAATTATTCCTAAAATATCTTTTAAAAGAGATCAAAATTTATCTGATAAACTAATAAATACTTACTATATTTCTCCTTTGGATAAGGTATATTATAATTTAGATATAGTCGGTACAAATGTTTGCGGCCAGTGTAGTATATGTAAATATGTAAAACCATATTTTGATAATATTAATGGAATTTCATTTAGACCTAATAATAATTTTTCATGTAACTCTGTAGGGGTTATTTATTGTATCAGATGCCCATGTAAATTATATTATATTGGTGAGACAAAGAGAAAATTTAAAACTAGAATGCAAGAACATATTAGAGACATTAAAAAAAGAGTATTAACTAGTCCCATTGCTTTACATTTTATGGAGTGTCATAATAGTAATGTTGAACTATTTGAATGTTGTATTTTAGAAAATATTTTTATTAAGAAAGGTGATGATAGATTAATTAAAAATATTTTGTTATTTAAAGAAACTATTTATATTTTGAAATATAATACTATGTCACCTAATGGTTTAAACTTAGAAGTAAACTGGAAAAGTTTATTATAAGTTTTGTATTATTAGTATTGTTAGTTCTTTTTTATATTGGAAGTTCTCTCTTTAAATAATATTCTGTTTTTTGATTGATTAATTTATGTAATTGTTTAATTAATTGTGGTATATATTGGAGTGGGTGTGTTTTTGTAACTTGTACTCATTGAAGGCTATTATGCTGAGGCGCTAAGCTGGATTAAACATTTTGTGAACTGGCGTTGTTTTTTGGCTGTTGCCTTTTCTCCTTCTGTTGTTTTTGATTAAACCCCATATAGTTTGCAATAATGAATATTTCTGTCCATTTCATTCAATGATTTTATAATGAATGCATCCATGAATCATTCTAGTTTTATTAAAATCTCTGTAAATCTATAACATGGAAGGGTAGGTTTCATGGTAAAATATCTTGCTGCTATGATAAATTCATTCAAATGGTTTCACCAGAGTGAGAAGTCTGTTCTCCATACGTAGACAGCAGTGTAGTTCCATTCAGTAATGAAGTAGAGGAAAAAAGGAAGTTGAAAAATAGTAAAAGATTTGTCCCGGATGACAGTCCATGATTTCCCTTCTCTTACGAAGTCATCCTGCTCAAGGCCTCCTTATGGAGATGACAAGCTTAAAATATGCAGCTGTTAGGGAAGATAATTCTAAACTGCCTGTAAAGCCATATAAGTATAATGTCAGGACTGATGTTGCAGTGTCGTGAAAGCACTGGGATTTAGAACCATGCAGAACAAATCCACAGATGTCATTCGGTGTTGCTTGATGTACCTTAACCATTATTTTTAGTTACAGGGATTTTACAGTCACAGTTGAAGAGACAGTTATACAATAAGCTGTATCCCAAGATTGAGTAGCTATTCACATGGTGAAAATAAAGGCTGATTTATATAATACCCATGAAGACACTGGTGGACAGCTGCAACAGCAGAAATGGACAAATATTTTTAAGATTGTGTCAGTCATGAACATTAAAATATATGCAACTATTTTACATTTGCATAGTGCATATATAGCAAAACCAGCACAAATTACAAATGTTAATGCATAAGGAATGCAATATATTTAGTGGTGGTATATTGATAAATGACTATGCATACAAAGTGCATACTTAATTTATATACATAGTAACATACTTATATTGGAACTTTTTCAAGCCACAAACTGGGCCACAGGGAGCAATAGAAAATGCAGTCAGTGGAGGTCATCAACCACTAGGTTTTTTTTTTTTGGAATTAGAAATAAATCAAAGTACCTGGAGAAAACACCTATGCATACATATATAAATATAGATAGATAGATAGATAGATAGATAGATAGATAGATAGATAGATAGATAGATGATGGATCGATAGATAGACAGATAGATAGATGATAGATAGATCGATAGATAGACAGATAGATAGATAGATGATAGATAGATAGATAGATAGATAGATAGATAGATAGATAGATAGATATCAGAAGAGCATGCAACCTCGATACAGACAGTGAACAGACATGAGAACTAAGGCCCAGGTCCTGAAGCTCAGGCATACAGACCATAAATCCTGAGTCATCATGCTATCATGTATAGAAACATTAATTGCATTCTGATCTTGCTACATCTTGGCACCACTTTCTTCTACTTAATTAAAGAAGAGTCTGCCATTTCCATTCAGCTGAAGTGAAAATAAAGTGCAGACATACTGAGCTATTTGTTTAAAGAGCTGGATGCCTGGCATCCATAGCTCTGCTCCCTGACTAGGAACATTCTTTTCTGACAAGCCTGCAATCCTCTTCCTTACTGTGCTTTTTTTAATCCCCTGCTTTTTTACAGCTTAAAGTTCCCACAATGTCCTGCAGAAAGCAACTTCAGAAAAATGTCAATACTTGTTCAATTTTCCTACCATTTCTCTCAGCTGTATTGTTAAAATCACATGCATTTAGTTTAAGGAACTCAGCATAGGAGGAATCATTGTCAATAACAACAGTAAAGTACAGCCTGGCCTATTGCAGTCTGTGCACTTCTCTGCTTATTGAAAACAGTACAATATCCGCTGTTACTATGCATTCCCTGTACTCCTGCTGTTCAGGTTATCTTTTTTTTAAACAAGAAACATCTTTATTAAATTATCACGTCTGACATTGGCAATCATACATTTATATAAGTGAAAACAAACCATACTGACATAATTTTAGTTGCAAACATTATGTATCACA